>NW_015512617.1:0-5501 GCF_001515645.1 Sinocyclocheilus grahami | reverse complement strand
TGAATATTTAAATGAATCAGGTAAGTTTACTCTTCCACAGAAATGGTTCTGGTTCTCGGTATACCTCTAACTGAAATTTCCACTAATCTCAGAGCCAAATGATGACATAACCTGCCTACAATAAACATGCCACTTGACAGATTTTGTTTATGAGTGTTATGAGTTTTGAGGACATATTTTAACATCCAACTGTCTAAGCTGCTTTTGATGCTTTGGTCATGTTATTCAAATATATAATGAATACACATATAATGAATTCACCGCAATCAATTTGCACAAAATATTTGTAAACAAAATCATTTTATATTAGACAGAGATTGAAAATAAATCAAGCCACTGTAAAATGTGACAGGCATGGGAACGGTCCATCAACTGAACATTCGGCTTTACCGTACTGCGTGTTTCCATTCTAGACGATTTAATTGATTGTAATGCAAACAGTCTAGTTGTGTTTAGTCTTGGTAGGCCGAGTTGTTGTTGCTGAAAACTTAACTTGGCTACCAGAAAACATCTGGTTTGTGAACAGATTGACCACCTGAATTGACACCCTGTCAGTGGAGAAGAGGCTATTGAAAGAACCTGTTACCTTATTTACTCAATGTGTTTGCATGCTCAAATATTATTTCAGATTAAATGATTGATTAATTTAGTAGATTCTTGTTTCAGTTGGGCTGGAAAATAAGAGTTTGAGATGACATTTCAGCTTGAATGTTTCGGGTTAAATCGTTGTCTGGAGACGTTTTAAGAAAGATCTCATTTGTATCCTCCAAAGAACAACACAACATGTATTTAGATACATTGCACAAGCTCTAATGGAGTGAATATTTTCAGCTGAAAGTGCAATGTGGACATTGAACCTTAATTCCCAGAGACCGAGTTCTCCAAATATCCCACTCCAATTATACGTGAAGGGAATATCTCCCGGAGCGAGTGAGGTTTTTTTTACATGGAGTTGTAGCTTGAACGGAGGCGGATTCTAGAAGGATTGAGTGTACCAGCAGACTAGTCTTTCAGTTTTATTATACTGGCTGAACATTGTGACTCATGTCAAACATCTGATCCTCTGGCTTTGAAACCTAATTATTCACATTCGATGTTAGTGAAGTACTGCATGTAAATGATACCAATGCTGGATCCCAAAGCCTTAAAGTCAACATGAAACCAAATTGAGTTGGTTTGAACACTTACTGTGAATGATTCATCAGTGAATGTTTGTGTAATATTGTATGAAAATGCAATAATGACTTAAGTTTCAGCTAACATCATTAATTCCTCTTATTTTTAAACTTTGGCGGAGCCAAATTTCACCATTCAATATGCTGTTACGCACAGAAATATGACATTATGAAGTAAATTAGTTGGGAATGCATTTTCTAGTTGATCAGATACTCCAAACTTAAAGTAGTACTTATCTAAAAACTGCAAAATAACACACCAGCAGTTGAAAAATATCCTTTCCTCTGGCTTTTATTGTAAGTAACAGTGATAAAATGCTTTACCAGGTGAGCTTCAGTCATGTCTGGGTCAAACGTTTACCCACGCGAGTGCGTTTGGCCCGTCAGTAAGGCTTCGGTCATGAATATGACTTTCAGGAGGAGAGATGAAGCTTTTACGTGACCGAATGAGAAATCCGAGCCTGAACATTCGACATGCAAAGCCAAAGATGGATGGATGGTTCTTTTTGCATTTCAGTCGTTGAGTCATTCCTAACGGTAGCAGCCAAACACATTATTGACACAGTGAGTGTACATTAATATTTTCCTAGCATCTCATTTGAGAAACTTTGTCGTTCTTTTTAGGAGTTCCTCTGCCTCATCATGACCACAGTTAAGAGATGAGGCTTTTTCATTGGAATCTGGAGGATTGCGACTCCAAGCCAAGTGGTTTTCAAAAGGGGTCTGGTCCTGACGCAGAAATGCAACCTGGTTTATTCGAGAAATCAATGCAGTCACTAGCTCAGTGTTAATGTATAAATAAACCAGTGTAAATCTCCTCTTAACCACACGCCAGCACTCAGACGGAATTCTTTATGTTGTGGGCCTTTAACAGATGCTCGTTTCCATATATGGCTTGATTTAAGCTGGAAACTAAACGCCTCTTTAATCAAAGACTCATGAAGTTAAAATGGTATTCACACCCCTACTGTGAATGAAAGTAAATGGATGTCATGTTGACTTAAATGGCAGTGAAAGTTATTTTAAGATGAGGTGATTGTAGTTCCAGTCTGTAAGTGCTTATATTATTGATTGTTCTTCAGTGTGTCTTCTTTAGGAAGGAGGAGGGGATGCTGGGATGCTCAGATCACATCGATGTAGCAGCACAGTATCAAGCTGAGGCTGAACTCCAGAATCCGTCCCGGGCCAGACTGTTGCCTCACAGATCTTCAGTCTGTCCATGTTGACAATGGAGCCCTTCTTCAGCTTTGAAGACTTTGGCAGATGCTCCAAAAAAAGGAAACGCATTCCTGTTCTTTTTTCTCTTCTTCTTATTTTGCAGCTTTTATTTATCCTCCTGGAATCCAGCAAAAGTTTGGAATGTAAGGTATATTTTTTAAATTACATTAATGAAATTAAATTATATATATGAAGGCAAGACACTACAGTACAGGCAAAAAAAATTGATATTGAAAAAACATCAACATGTTTTTAAACAAATTGTTATATTTTGTATGGCTGTATAGTGTGTGTATATATATAAATTAGTGCCTGTATTCAATCAAAATAAATTTTTCATCAGTTATTTTGGCACAGAAAGCTTCAATAATTTGATTTAGTTTGTAGGCTACGTTCTGAAATATGACATAATTTGTGTAAAATTGGCAAAAATATTAATTCCCAACCTTATGTCTTTTTATATTAACATGTATTTGGGGAAACACATAAATATGAAATTATTTTAATAATGAAAATAACATAAATATCCATTATAACCATTTCTCTTAAGATTTTTTTTTTTTGCTTGTTCAGCTGTAGTGTCTTGCCAGCATTTGAAAACATGTTCACTACGTCCTGATGTTCCTTACAGAAGTGTCTTTCTTGTAAAATAATCAAAATCCAAACTGAAATCAGTGTCAATGAAATATAAATAATTACTGGTATTATATTATGATAAATACAAAACACCTGCTGTTCCTCCCAAATTTTCTGAATTAATTTATCAATGTTTTAAAAACAAGGAGACACCGTTGTCATGGTCAAACCTCCAAACATTTGGTATCTCTGAAGAGTGCAAAATGAGTCTTAAACGGACTTGAAACTGGCATTTATAACCTTAGAAATGCACTTAAAGCAAATAGCCACATAAATGAATTGCTGAGTCCCAGGAGGTTAAAGGCACAGTAGAGAGAGCACAGGAAATGATGGGAGAAAGGGATCAGGAAATATTTTTACACAGACTTTCCCGCATTAGCACCAAGGCCCAATGTGCTCTAACCGCTTGGCCACGTCTCTGACGTTAAAGAGTATCAAAACAGGGCAGCCAGATCTGATCCTCCTTGACCCCAATTTGCCGCACCTGCAGAAAGCCAAACGCTGGGAGTTTACGGCCGTTTAATTGGAGGGAAAACAGCCCTGTGAACTGCTGGCAGCCGCCTTCATTCAGATCTGTTACAAATTACCGCTAAATAGAGGAACCTTTTTCATTTTCCCCACACATGTGCTTACAACCCCGCGATGACATCATGGCACTCTAGCCGTGCAGACGGTGGTGGAAGCGAAACCGCACCGAAATTGAGTTGCCTGAGCTAATTTAGAGAAAAGTAAAAGGCTGTTCTCTGGTTACTTTAAGCAGCACATTTGATATGAAAGGGGAGGGGAAGCTTTGAAGGAGAGGCCCGTCAGCGGCAGTCTCTTATTATCTGGACACGCACTGACCCGTAAGTGTGTGTGTTTGTTTCGACAGAAGCGCCAGGAGACTTTCTCACCTACTCTGGCGTGAGTCAGGCCGCTTTCCCGTGTGTGTGTGTCTGAGTTTGTTTTTCTGTAATTTTAAAAGTGGTTTGCTGATGTTTTTCAGTATGTGGTTGATGATGCAATTTTGGCCATTTAAGAACCTTGACTAACCAAATAATTCCTGTAAAGATACAAGCCGCAACAGATATTAGCTGTCAAACTAAACAAATCTTAGTGGTTTTAAAACCAGTGACATTTATTGACTAATTTTGTTGTAATACTAAACATGTTCTTAAAGGGATGGTGAAACCAATCATTTACTCACCTGTATGTCATTCCAAACTTTTATTTCAAAATCGATAGCACTGGATTATACTCCCTTTCAGGCTCAAAAAGTCATAATTTTGTGAAAGTCTGGTTGCCTGTCATAGACCTCAACTGCGCTTTCATAAGAATTCATAAAAGAGAAGCTTGATATGAATATCTATTTCCACCACAGAAATAAAAAAAAAAAGTAATACATTTTTTTCTCACAATTCTGACTTTTTACTTATGAAAAGTCAGAATTGTAAATTAAAAAGTCACAATTTCCTCACACAAGTCACAATTAACAGAATTTTGTGATGTAAACTCAGAAGTCTGAGAAAAAAAAGAGAATTGCGAGATGTAAACAATTGTGCGGAAAAAAAGTCAGAATTCTGAGTTTATTTCTCATAATTCTGTTTGTATTGGAAAAAGTCACTAGCTACATTTACATGCAACTGAATAAACTGTTATTATATAACTGTTATAGTAATCAGACTGATGGCTCATTTAGAAAATACTTTATATAAAGGTGTGGTGTAGTCCTGAAATAATCCAATAAACAGGAAAGAACTAAGCATGTAAACGCTTGAATCCGACTACTTTCTCAATCAAATTCACAAATATTTGGCATTGTGATGCATTTGTTTACATATTACATTTCTCAAACAGGAGTATACTGTAAAAAAATTATATGATCAGTAAGTAATGGCAACTTGTGTTTTTACATTAACTCAACAATTTCAACTTTTTTTGTAAGTTATATGAAATTCAACATGATTTTTTTTAAGTCGGTTTTTAATTGACTTACAACCAAGTTGATTATACTTACATTTTTAAGATGAAATAGGTGGACATTTTTCACAGTGGATGCTTATTTCCGCCTTTTAAAGTTTCTGACTTTGGAATAGCTACATGTAATGCGCATATAAACCAATTGGATTGCAAAGTTTGGGGTTCATACTAAGTAAACCTTTCAGAATCTGAAATTGGATTGGATTGATGTGAACATATACCTACTGCGACTGTGATAAACATTTTTACGTTGGTGTTGCAGAAGTTGAATGTTGAGGTCCAAAGCAACATTGAACCCAATTGAGTTTCGTTGAATAAACAAAGAAAACCCTTTAGGGTATTTTACAAAATATCTTCTTTTGTGTTCCACAGAAGAAAGAAGGACTTAACAGGTTTGGAATGACGTGACGGTGAATATATTATGGGAGAATTTTCATTTTTGGGTGTACTATCCCTTTAAGCGGGTATAATATTATGCGCAGTCTGTTGTGTATATAACCTATAGTGTTGAAG
>NW_015512616.1:22043-22818 GCF_001515645.1 Sinocyclocheilus grahami | reverse complement strand
TCTTTATATGCGGATGATGGTGCCTTTTGGAAAAGGGGAAGAAATTTAGTATTTGTGGACAGTAGTATGCAGAAAGCAGTTAATGAAGTGGAAAAATGGGTAAATAAGTGGAGTTTTAGACTGTCAGTAGAAAAAACTAAAGTGATATATTTCTCAAAAAAGAAGAAATCACCAAATATTAAACTAAAGATTTATGGAAAAATGTTAGAGCAGGTAACAGAAATTAGGTTCCTTGGATTATGGATGGACTCAAAACTAACTTTTGCATCACATATTAATAAAGTAATAGACAAATGTAAAAAGGGAATAAATATTTTAAGATGTTTGGCGGGGGTAGATTGGGGTGTGGCGGGGGTAGATTGGGGGGCAACCCGACAGGCATTGAAAAGAGTATATTGTGCAATGATTAGACCTATGATTGATTATGGGAGCATAGTATATAGTTCGGCATCAGCATCTATGTTGAAGAAAGTAAGTGGTATCCAATCTCAAGCACTAAGAATAGGAAGTGGGGCATTTAGAACATCGCCAGTCTCAGCGATGCAGGTGGAAATGGCGGAGTTGCCTTTAGACCTCCGGAGACTTAAGTTAAAGATGGCATACTGGTGTTCTGTGAGGGGACATGCAGAAACCCATCCAGTCAAAGATGTTTTACAAAAATGTTGGGAACATGAGTATATAAATTATTGTAGTTTTGGATGGAATGCCAACGCAGATACTAAGAAGGTATGAATTAATAATATAAAAATAAGTTCAACGGTAGCAATACCAATTA
>NW_015512616.1:19947-20464 GCF_001515645.1 Sinocyclocheilus grahami | reverse complement strand
TTTTAAACGTCTTGGTTAAAGGTGCAGTAGGAGATCTTGGAAAATACTAACTTTACCCTGATAGCACTGAAAGCAAACGTCCCACCCTCTCTGCAATCACCGTCCAAAGCCACGCCCCCTGAACTCATTTACACTCACAGGCCAGAGACAACATTACTACAATACATCATGTGTCATTCACCGGTGAGAGAACTTTATAGCACAGTTAGTAAAAGTACTACAATACCAGGAAGGAAGAGCAGGTTGTTGGTGGTAGATGATCATTTCTTGGTCCTACGCCTTCCACAGAGTATATAAATATACATTTAGACCACTTAACTTAATGATTGCTGTCGGGATGTGAAGAGACTTTCAACCTGCTTAACAACAAATGTTTCTGAAGACAATCACCTATTGCACCTTTAAGATAAATAAATATATATATATATACATTTTTTTTTCTTTTAATTATTATTTTTTTGATCAGTAGTGTTTAAATTTTTTCTTCTTTGGATTGTTTCCTAAAATATCTGCTGAA
>NW_015512616.1:14427-15657 GCF_001515645.1 Sinocyclocheilus grahami | reverse complement strand
AAGTTTATTGGTGGTGTTCTCTTATTCAAATGATAAATGATATAAAAAGTGAAGAAAAGTGATTAGTGTAACCTGCTCAAAAATAGCCGTGAACTTAAAACAACAGGACAAAAACATAGTTGATGACTAAAAAATAACCATTTTATGACTAGATATTGTGAAGACAGTGGCATAATAAGGTTTTTTAGGCATATCAAAACAGTAGTCATGTGCATGGCTAAATGTAACCCGCTGGCGCTTTTAGGTGTACAGCGAGCTCTGCTGGTTTAAGTGTTAACCATAGTCCTAGGCTACGGGACTGTGTTGCACGCGATGTAGACAACATTCCAATAAAGTTTATTATGAATAAATGTTAAATAAAGTACATAAAATAAAATAGGCCTACAATAAATGTTTTTATCCATCCCACAAGTCTTGTAAGTCCATGTATTTTATTGTTATTATTATTATTATTGGTAATATTTTTATATTCGTTGTTATGTATTACTTATTTATCTAACACACATACTCAGTCTACATTTCAATTTGCACATAATATACCTGTACATACAACTGTCTATTTTTCTATACCTGTACATACAATTGTCAATTTGTATATTTTTTATTCCTTATTTTACTTGTTCTATTTTTTATTTATTTTTATTTTTTATTATCTGTGTTTTTTTTGTTCTGTCACTGTCAATCTGTTACACTGTGGAAGCTTCTGTCACGAAAACACATTCCTCGTATATGTAAACTATATATACCCTAACCCTATAATTATAAATAGAATTATAAATGAATAATTCATGTAGTTTCATTTGTAAATGAAAACCACTCATTTATTATCACATGCGGACGTAAATGCAATCATAAAGTCAAAACTTTATTGGCATAATTGTCAGGAGTTTACAGTATTTGCAAAATATACGGTAGCATAGCATTACACAGAACGTTAATTAGGTAAAGCGATGCACGAACTGAAAAGGGAAATAAGCATAACAAATATAAAAATATATCCCTAATGAATATATTATTATAATATTAATTATTATATACAAGTAGCCTGTATAATAATAATAATAGCCTAATATACACATATATTACATAAAAAGACACAATCAACGGACTGTGGGATGGATACAAATATTTAATCAATCTCCGATAATCTCAGGTTGATATGGTCACACGGGTTTGTTTAAGCATTAAACTTGTGTCGATGACAAAACTAAACTAAAAAGACTCAAGCTT
>NW_015512616.1:4856-5743 GCF_001515645.1 Sinocyclocheilus grahami | reverse complement strand
GAGAAATTCAGCTGATCATCAATCATAACTCCAAGGTTTCTGGCTCGTTTTGAAGGAGTTATGCTTGATGTACCTAATTGGATGGTGAAATTGTGATGAAACGATGGGTTTGAGGGAACCACAAGCAGTTCTGTCTTGGCATGGTGGGGTTGAATAGCAATGTTGTCTGAGAAATTCAGCTGATCATCAATCATAACTCCAAGGTTTCTGGCTGGTTTTGAATGAGTTATGCTTGATGTACCTAACTGGATGGTGAAATTGTGATGAAACGATGGGTTTGAGGGAACCACAAGCAGTTCTGTCTTGGCAAGGTTGAGTTGAAGGTGATGGTCCTTCATCCAGCAAGAAATATCTGTTAGACAATCTGAGGTGCGAGCAGCTATTGTCGGATCATCAGGATGGAATGAGAGGTAGAGTTGAGTGTCATCAGCATAGTAGTGATATGAAAATCCATGTTTCTGAGTGGCAGAACCTAGTGATGCCATGTAGACAGAGAAGTGATCCAAGTACTGAGCCCTGAGGCTCCCCAGTAGCTAGATGTTGTGACTTGGACACCTCACCTCTCCAAGATACCTTGAAGGACCTATTTTAGAGATAAGACTCAAACCACTGGATTATTTATAATTAGAGCCATAACTAGGCCAGAGAGGTGTGAATGTGTGCAGGGGAGACAGTTTGCACCACAAAACAAAAAAGAGAATACACTGAATAGATGCTTAGAAGAAAACAATAAACATTTTAAAGTCTTTTCAAAATAAAATCGTATTAAACATTTAATAAAATGCAGAGTTTTAGTTATCTTCAGATTTGAAATAGAACATGGCTTTAGCTGCAGTGCATTTCTAGACTGAAACAAGGCAAACTTCAATTTTATTTTCATATATTCA
>NW_015512616.1:1894-4747 GCF_001515645.1 Sinocyclocheilus grahami | reverse complement strand
GATTAATTGTAAAGGTTTGATAGAACTGGCTGGAAGACTTGTCAAGAGAGCATTGCAATAGTCCAGCCTGGACAGAACAAGAGCTTGAACAAGGAGTTGTGAAGCATGTTCTGAAAGAAAGGGCCTGATCTTCTTGATGTTGAATAAAGCAAATCTGCAGGACCGGACAGTTTTAGCAATGTTGTCTGAGAAATTCAGCTGATCATCAATCATAACTCCAAGGTTTCTGGCTGGTTTTGAATGAGTTATGCTTGATGTACCTAACTGGATGGTGAAATTGTGATGAAACGATGGGTTTGAGGGAACCACAAGCAGTTCTGTCTTGGCAAGGTTGAGTTGAAGGTGATGGTCCTTCATCCAGCAAGAAATATCTGTTAGACAATCTGAGGTGCGAGCAGCTATTTTCGGATCATCAGGATGGAATGAGAGGTAGAGTTGAGTGTCATCAGCATAGTAGTGATATGAAAATCCATGTTTCTGAGTGGCAGAACCTAGTGATGCCATGTAGACAGAGAAGTGGTCCAAGTACTGAGCCCTGAGGCTCCCCAGTAGCTAGATGTTGTGACTTGGACACCTCACCTCTCCAAGATACCTTGAAGGACCTATTTTAGAGATAAGACTCAAACCACTGGATTATTGATAATTAGAGCCATAACTAGGCCAGAGAGGTGTGAATGTGTGCAGGGGAGACAGTTTGCACCACAAAACAAAAAAGAGAATACACTGAATAGATGCTTAGAAGAAAACAATAAACATTTTAAAGTCTTTTCAAAATAAAATCGTATTAAACATTTAATAAAATGCAGAGTTTTAGTTATCTTCAGATTTGAAATAGAACATGGCTTTAGCTGCAGTGCATTTCTAGACTGAAACAAGGCAAACTTCAATTTTATTTTCATATATTCAGATATTTAATATTTTCTTATATACTTATAACTGTTTGTTTCATGACAATCTTCAAATGAGTCCATACTTATGCTTTTAGTGCACCTACATAACCTGGATCTGTTTTAGATCATGCCATGCCAAAATAAAATCACATGACGTGGCCTTAAAAACATTTTATAAAATGCAGAGTTTTAGTTATCTTCAGATTTGAAATAGAACATGGCTTTAGCTGCAGTGCATTTCTAGACTGAAACAAGGCAAACTTCAATTTTATTTTCATATATTCAGATATTTAATATTTTCTTATATATTATAATTGTTTGTTTCATGACAATCTTCAAATGAGTCCATACTTATGCTTTTAGTGCACCTACATAACCTGGATCTGTTTTAGATCATGCCATGCCAAAATAAAATCACATGACGTGGCCTTAAAAACATTTTATAAAATGCAGAGTTTTAAAGTTTTCATCTTCAGATTGGATTTGGTTTCTTGTTAGAAAAATCTGATAAGCAACTTAGTTTCTTGACATTAATGTTCACCGTATTCTCCAATGCATTGATTGACACTCTGTCTGCGCAATCAATAATATCAGTGCTGTAGCGTGATTCATCAAACATCCCGCTCTTGACACTGTAATCCAAGTGACAAAGATATTAGACTTAATAGAGGAGCGACTTTCTTTTCTAAGGTAAATTCTTAATTTTTACAATGTGTTTGTAATGTATTAATTATCACAGGCTATAATAAAAACAGGTAGGCCTATACTAATATTAAAGGGGTCATATGATGCTATTTTAAAGATCATTATTTTGTGTATTTGGTGTAACAGAATATTTTGACATGCTTTAATGTTCAAAAAAACACATTATTTTTCCAAATACTGTACATTATTGTAGGTCCTCTATGCCCCGCCTCTCTCAAACGTGTAGTTTTCAACAAAGCCCCCTCTTTTGACAAGCGCAGTCTGCTCTGATTGGCCAGCTGACCCAGTGCATTGTGATTGGACGAACACCGCAAGCACTCGTCGGAAATGTAATGCCCGTGGCTGACTCTTAACTTTTATAAAGAATATCTCTTTGGATTTTAGACTTTAGTCTTTGCAACTTTACAGATCTTCTTTATGCACCAAGAGCTTGTAACACTCCAAAGAGAAAGGAAAACTTGAAATCGCATCATATGACCCCTTTAACAGTATATACATTTGGTTCGAATATGAATGAATGAATGAGGTATTTATGGACCATTTCAACGGATATTCGGCGGTTTAAGGAAGTGACGTCTTTGTTCCTTGGACGTTTCCGGTTAGTGTTTGAGCACATTCAAAACAATGGCGGCAGGCGCTTGATGCACAGTGGGATTACGATAATTGATTTAATCCTGCTGTTTAAAATGTCAAAATTAAAATTAGATCCTTGTTGCTCGGTGGTTGGGTGCTCCCTCTGGCCTGGAACTAACATTAATTTATAAATAATCGGAAATTAAAGGGTTTCGATTTCCGAGAAATGCGCCTGGATTGCAGCAGTGAAGGAGAAGCAGAATAGCAGCTCGTGGATCTACAGCACAGCTCCATTCAGGTAAGGACATGTGGTTTTCCATTTGATCATTTGTATTTATTTACGTTAACTCTTCAAGTATGATGCAAAATGGTGTTGTCGTCATTGTTTACATATCCGCCTAAGTTAGAGGTTTGGTTCTTGTTTAGTGGAAAAAAAAAGCTTTTATTTCCATTTTATTGCCAAGCGTCATGTGAGCTATAGTTAAATATGAGTTCACATTAGTTGTCTAGCTGGCTTGTCAGCAGATAAATGCAGTGAGTAACACGTTATAGAAATGTATACTGTAAACTTGAATGTTGAAGAGTGAAACGGTTAACTGCAGTAGTTTACAAAAGCTAACGGTAAACATTTTTCATCACTCATTATGCTTGTCCAATGTTAATTCCAACATGTACTGATGTATTA
>NW_015512616.1:0-1282 GCF_001515645.1 Sinocyclocheilus grahami | reverse complement strand
TTTTCAAAATATAGAAATATTTCCTAACAGTATGCTGAATAAATGTATTATAATATTAATACATTTATTCAGCAAGAATAAATGTATCCAAACTTTTGAACAGTAGTGCATGTTGTTACAAAACTTTTTTTTTTATTTTAAATAAATGCTGTTTTTTTTATTCTTAAAAAAATTATCCTAAAATTATCTCAGAAATATTAAGCAGCACAACAGTTTCCAGCACTGCTATTAAATCAGCATATTATACTGATTTCTGAAGATCATGTGACACTGAAGACTGGAGGAATGATGCTGAAAATACAGCTGCGCATCACAGAAATACATTACATTTTAAAGCATATTAACCTGTTTAATCCCAAATTTTTCTCAGACATGAAAATATCCAAATGATGGGTCATTAGTATTCCTTTGAAATATCAATAATTCATTTTTACTTTCCATATTTGCAGGAAGTGCACTAAAACCAAGTTTTTTTTAGAGCTTTATAAACGAAAACCTTTTTTTACGGTCACTATTGTGACCAGTGGGATTAAATGGGTTAAAATAGGTAACCATTATTTTTAATTGTAATCAAATGTCTAAATATTACTGTTTTTGTCTGTATTCAATTAAATGCAGGCTTGATGAGCATAGGAGACTTCTTTCAAAAACATTAAAAACAGTAATAGTGCCCACACTTTGACCAGTACTTCTGTATGTGTATGAGCATTTACAGTAAATGTGCATTAAAAAAAACATACATACCCACATATATACTGTATGTAGTGTGTGTGTGTGCGTTTATTAATCTGCATGTAGGCTATACTTTTATCTTTAAAAAAAAACTAATACAGGTTTATGCAAAACACGGGACCGTCTGCAAATTCAAGTGAAAAAACCGTAAACAATGCCCCCCAATGACTCTTTCAAATGAATGATTTTACAAGGTTGTAGTAAATGCAAGCTAACTTACTGAATGTGAGCTGCAACAATTGGAAAGCTAGTGTAGTGTACTAAAGACGGGTAATTGAGGTAAATAGTGGAGTATCGCACTTTACTGAGTTCATAAGATGAGAGGTATTGGCAAAATGTCACCTGTATTAAGTCAGTCTGGACACTAGCAATGTACTACAAACCTTTGAATAAAATGTGTTATTTTTAAACGTCTTGGTTAAAGGTGCAGTAGGAGATCTTGGAAAATGCTAACTTTAACCTGATAGCACTGAAAGCAAACGTCCCACCCTCTCTGCAATCGCCATCCAAAGCCACGCCCCCTGAACACATTTACACTCACAGGCCAGAG
>NW_015512615.1:7639-8392 GCF_001515645.1 Sinocyclocheilus grahami | reverse complement strand
CAACGGTGCACTGTGACTACCTCAATGTAAGAGTATGTTTTAAGTGTTTCTTTGTACAATAGTAATTTACAGGTCCCTATAGAGCCTGTATAAGTAATAAGCTTATGGTAGCTTCTTAGTGTGCCATCATTGTTCATTTTAACTCTTTGCCTTTCTCTCAGCGTCCTCATAAGTCCATCCATCGTAGAAGGACAGACCCCATGGTCACACTCTCTTCAGTGCTGGAGAGCATCATTAATGACATGAGGGACCTTCCTAATGTAAGGCACATTCACCTATTTTTCTATACTATCTCTCTATACTAGACATGGACACATGCTATGAGACACTTATATGGTGTTTGTTTTTAGACATACCCGTTTCACACTCCTGTTAATGGCAAGGTAGTTAAGGATTATTACAAGATCATCACACGGCCGATGGACCTGCAGACGTTGCGTGAAAATGTTCGCAAGCGCATGTACCCTTCACGAGAAGAGTTCAGAGAGAGTGTTGAACTCGTCTACAAAAACAGTGCTACGTACAATGGTACTTTCACATGTAACTCGTAGAGAAACTTATTTTCTTTATTCATGCGAGACATACTCATGATCTGTTTTTTTGTGTTTTCAGGTGCAAAGCATCCTTTAACCCTCGTCAGTCAAGCAATGTTGAATCTGTGTGATGAGAAACTCAAAGAGGTAGATGTGTATCTTTTACTAGGACTACACATACTTGCAAAGAGATTAAAGGGGTGGTTCACTGTTTTTTTTT
>NW_015512615.1:4759-5949 GCF_001515645.1 Sinocyclocheilus grahami | reverse complement strand
GCATAAATAAATTAATAAGTAAAATAAAATTAATTAAAAATGTATATAAATAAAAAATACAAAGGCGGGCATGGATGTAAGTGCTCAGTGACTTTTTACCAAAAACATTATACAAGTAAACACCTATTTAATCCAAATATGAAATGTAGGGATATTTAAATTTTTACATAAAATTATCAAAGTATTATGACATCAAAAGAGAGGACCAGCTAATCTGTAAAAATGAAGTTAATTGCTTTTTCTTAATTAGTTAATATCTATCTTTCTCTCTGTAGTCCTGGCCCTTCCATCATCCTGTTAACAAGAAATTTGTTCCTGATTATTATAAAGTCATCATCAATCCCATGGATCTGGACACACTCCGTAAGGTCAGGACGATCTGCGTGTTGATGCAAGAATCTTCCGTTAAAATGTGATTTATTTAAGAATCTCTGAATTGTGTGCGTGTTTGTGTGTAGAACATCTCCAAACACAAGTATCAGAACCGAGAGGTGTTTCTTTTTGATGTCGGTCTCATTCACACCAACAGTGTCAACTACAATGGTGAGAAACATGAATCTTTTAGTTATGAAAATGCTGTTTCATCTCAACAAAAATTGTGGTTTCACCTTTATGTACATTTTTACTTTTTCAGGACCTGATAGTCCTTACACCAAAACATCTCTGGAGATTGTAAACATCTGTAAGCAGACTCTAGCAGAGGTATGTCTGTGTGCAAGTGAGCGAGCTCTTTGCTGTTTTCATGTGCTTTGACTTGTTTTTGAAATGTTTAATGTGTATGTGTCTGTTAGTATGATGAACACCTGACTCAACTGGAAAAAGACATCTCTACTGCTAAAGAAGCTGCTCTGGATGCTGCAGACCTTGAGAGCTTAGACCCCTTTAACCCTGGACCGTACACACCTCGGGTACATGCACAGATTACACTGAGGGCGTAATCTCAGGTGTCTCAAGCGCTCTGTGTGCAAGTGTATTTTGTAGCCGGTGAAATGAAGCATGTCAGCATAAGAGATTCTGACAGAAATAGAACAGAAGGCCTGTATTTCTCTCTTTCTCTCCTGCATAATCCAAACTTTCTGTACCGCACAGCTGTTTGATGCACATTTCCTCACTGTTCCTGTCTTTTCCTCCTCCCTTTATGACAACCTATCTGTCTTTCTGTGAATGGGGCTTTTTCTTTTTCTTTTCTT
>NW_015512615.1:2055-2667 GCF_001515645.1 Sinocyclocheilus grahami | reverse complement strand
AAAAAGATAAATATAGATAAAGTAGAATTAAAATAGAATATTATAATGTTTATCATGAACACACTTTACTATGTTGAGAACTGTGTGCGGGATAGCTGCATATTCTCTTAATATTTTAAGAATCCAATATTGGATTTTTTGGATGAAAATCATTGTACCATTGCCAGTAAGGCAGTGTGGCTATTTGAATTAAATGCCATGTCTTCTTATAAAAGTCTCTGTATAAACTCTTTCACTTACACTTCCTGTGTGTTACAGTTACGGCAGTTATGATGATGGAGACAGTCAGATGCATAGGCTTGTGTCTAGCCCCAGGACAGGAGAACGAGATGGAGAGGAGGTGTATGGGATAAGTGAAGAGGAAGAAGAGGAGGAAGATGAACGGAGACGAGGTCCTAGTGTTCTCACACAGGCACAGCTCAGTGATGATGAGGAGGACAGTGAAGAATTCAGATCCGTTGGCGGAGACAGTGACATGGATTCTGACAACTAACACACGCTTATTCCTCTTCTGTTATATGTTGTGTGTGTGTAACTGTGTCCTGCAGGTGATCATGGTGTTGCACATAACTGTATATTTCGTCCTGCTCTTATGGTTGTGTTTTACATGTT
>NW_015512615.1:0-589 GCF_001515645.1 Sinocyclocheilus grahami | reverse complement strand
TGAGGCAACTGGACAGACACCAGACCGTAAGTGTGTGTTCAAAAGAAGGTTCAAATATGTTGAAATGGTTATGTAGTATCTGTTTTAAAAATAATTATGATACATTATATGCAAACTAATGATCTTACTGTAGATTCTGTTTGTGTTCTTCAGCCTGTAATAATGTTATTAACTTTAACCAATGTCTGAATGGTGGAGCGATCTGTGATGAGAAAATTAGCAGATGTATCTGTTTTGAGGGACAACCATTCTGTCGGTAATCTGCTCCTTACAGATGACTTTTCTGTGATACTCTACACAGTAGTTTAAACACAAGCTTCACTCCTTTCCACTGTTCTCTGTGTAGGTGCAACAGTCAAAAAGGTGAGTTTTACATTAATGAAGACTGCTTTCAGAAATGGACAGTTGTGACCTTTGCCCTGGTAGCATCTCTGCCTGGTCTCACACTCGCTGTGTTGGTTGGGGTAGTTGTTTATGTGTTGATGTTGCCATCAAACAAGAGCCACGCACGGTGAGAATGACAAACACAACTCTAGAAGTCCTTTTAATGTAATTAAATGTAGCTTTATTGATTCTGAATAGCATCATG
>NW_015512614.1:7665-8396 GCF_001515645.1 Sinocyclocheilus grahami | reverse complement strand
TCGGTTCTTCAGTTCTTGGGAAGTGCTCGTCAGTTCTCAGAAACCGTATCAGTGCATGGCTGTGTGTCAAAACCTAGCGAGCTCCCTAATTTCAAGGCATTTCTGAGTATCATAAGTGCACGCCGGGGGGTTAAAAGGCGGCAGAAATCAGATGGCATTTAGGGTGATAGGACTTAGAACGCATATGGTGGCAAAAAAAAAACCTAACATGGAACCGTGATGTCTTGAAATGCTGTCTAGGTAGACCGCTCACAAGGTATTGACACACAGCCCATGTGTTCACAGGAAGCTGCTCTAATGCACCGCACTGTGACATGACCACTCATGCACTTCACATTGCTTGCCTTTACTCAGTGTAAACAAGTTATTCTAACACATGACCATTCGCTGAATGGTTTTATTCGTTTTTCTTGTTGACAAGAGTTTAAAATAACAAACCGACTCAGTTCAAAATGGTTGTAAAACCATTTCCACTCACGTGCAGGTTTACCGAGCTGAAATGACTCACAATGGAACATTATTTCAGATGCGGGCAGTAAATTCATGTGGACCGTATTTCTCGGTATTACGCGCATGCGCTGTAACGCTAAGTTGAATTACCCAGTCGTTCTCACGGCCCGAGTCCTCGCACAGGACTATTAGATAAACATTACAAATCTATCAGGGTACAATGCAGCAGGTGTCCCAGGCGTTCACCCTAAGAACGGCTCATATTTAATCATTCAGAAAAA
>NW_015512614.1:1245-3424 GCF_001515645.1 Sinocyclocheilus grahami | reverse complement strand
TTAAGTAGCTAGTTGATTAAAAATGTTGCCTTGAATTACGATAGAAGGATATGTTTGAACGTGCACGTGATACATTTAGGTGTTTTTCTTGCGCTACACGTGCTAAACAGCTGCTTCTTATAAATGGCTAATGAGATAATGCCTTTATCTTCTTCACACCTTGCCATGCGTTATGCAACACAATCCCTATTGTCACGCAGGACTGTGTAGACTAGCGGGCTGTTCGTTTGTAAAGCCCATATCCACCTCAAGGTGTTGCTTTCATATTTGTGAGCTTATCTACTTCTAAAACGCACTTAAACATGAGAGGAGCTATTTTTACGGCGTTTGTGATGGTGGTGTCTTTGTTTTGTTTGGGTAAGCTAATAATTTCCCTGGGATTTGAGAAGTCTAGTCTGAATGAATGGTAGCCTATTGTAACGAATGCTTTTGTTGCAAACCAGTGATGAATGGATTTTGTAAAGCACTTATTTCCATACATTTTAAATCGGATCATACCAATGTGATCAAGTCCCGTGTATCTGCAGTATGAGTGTTTAATGGCATTTGTAGCTTTAACAACATAAATTGCGACCACAAGTGCAAATCTGTTTGTCCCATTGTAATTAATTAAAACAGAATTCGCTTTAATTTCCCTTTGCTTACAGGACAAACACTTCAGTGTTTTCGGTGTGAACTTGGATTCTGGGATGTGTGTTACACTACCAAGACAAACTGCAGTGATGATGAATTGTGTTATGTGGGAATTGGTAAAGCAGGTAAATGTGATTTTTGGTTAAAGTTCAGTTTTCGGGATCTTTTACAAACCCAATCTCTGTCTGTTACTTTGGAATGCTTTCCGTTTGATTTTCAGCTTCCGTCCTGGATATAAAGGTGATGGGTTGTCTTCCCATGGAGGCATGCAACAAGACAACAGTTGTAGAGTTCCTTGCCAAGAAGACCTTATACACCTTGAAGACCACCTGCTGTGAGCAAGACCTCTGCAACGCTGGCCCTTCTATTCAGTTGTCCCTTGCTGCTCTTTTGCTTGCCATACTTCTCATTGCTGAGATGGGTGTGTTTTGATGATTTCCAAATTCTAATTGTCATATATGGGGTTGAAGGCTTTTTTCATGTTTACATTGTTCACGTACTGTAACTGTTTTACTGTTTTGATTAAAAAAAAAGAGCTGCTTTCATGCCGGAGCACAGTCTTTTCTAGCCAGTTGATTTGTTAATCCAAACGAGTAAAGATTATAAATACAATGTGAAATACGCTGGTTTTATTGTTAAATAAATGCACATGTTAAACATTCGTGTTTAGTATACGGTTATAATTGCATGCAGTAGAGGGCGCTGTTTGACTAAAATGTGAGGCGCATTACTGCGCATGCTCAGAGTTCCGCTGATCTTCATGTCACCTCTAGACTATTTCACCCGATCGTTTAATATGAAGATCTGGTCTACATGCTTTCCAAGTCCAACGTGATTGGGCCGCTTTCAACTTCGCGTTTTATAAAAAAAAAAAAAAAGGGGGCAGTGCACAAGTTCGTGTTTACTTCCCGCGTGCCATTACCAAGAAGAGTAGATAAGAAAAAGATGTTTGTCGCGCGCAGCATCGCAGCCGATCATAAAGATCTGATCCACGATGTTTCTTATGACTTTCACGGGCGGAGAATGGCGACGTGCTCCAGCGACCAAAGCATTAAGGTGAGTGGTTTCTTAACCCACGGCCTGCTAGAGTTTGTTTGCAATGCAACAGCTGTGGTTAGCGAGCATGCAGTGTAAATTTTAAAAGGACATGAATGATTTAATTGTGCTAATATTTGGGTTTTGTGTTTTCCCCCCTTAGGTGTGGGATAAGGGGGATAATGGAGAATGGACCTGCACAGCCAGCTGGAAAGTAGGTCTTGCCATAAAACTGGTTCTCAACCAGAAGTCCTGGGCTCACTAGGGGGCATCAGCAAACATCCAAGGGGTCCAGAGGATTAAGTACTTAAGTCAATTTTTGTTACTTTATTGACCAGTGTAATTTTAAAGTACTAAATCCCAATCATAACAATATTAACTGTTAGTGTCTATTAATAAAGTTTGAAAATAAGCAACTTTGGCATAATTATAGCTATACAGAAAACATAATATGGGAGGGTCCTTCGAAATACTGTGTTGGAGGTAGGCCTGTCGCAATGATCAATATATC
>NW_015512614.1:0-955 GCF_001515645.1 Sinocyclocheilus grahami | reverse complement strand
CGCAGCATAAATGTCTGCCCACTGCTCCGGTGTTCTGTGTGTGTGCACTTATTCCTAGTGTGGTAACCATACTTGGCCACATGTCAAGTCACTTTCATAATGTGTAGTCATGAAGTGCTAGTTCAAAAAATAAAAAATGCTTCTACAAAAAAGTTTCATCTGCAGATATGGTCTTGTTTAGGGATCTGGACCTTTGTGCATACGGGCATCTTGACTGCCAAGTGGTGATTGTGTTTTTCAGCAATAGTGTGCACCCTTCATTTACAGAGAAAAGGAAAAAATCTGTAGATGGAAAAATCTCCATACAAGTTCTTTGCTTTTTTTTTCTTTCTAGTTACTTTGTAAGAATGTTTTTACAATTTATTCAGGTTTAAGGTATCTAATGTTTTGATACTTTATTTCCTCTATACATGATCTAAAAATTAACCGTTTGTAATTTGGAAGTGTGTAGGCCTTCTTGCATTATGCCGTTACATTGATTATATATTCAGTGGCTTAAAATGACGATCTTATCGCAATTATTTCTGGGGTAGTATCGCACAACAAAAAGTTATGATATGCCTAGTCTGAGGACAATCGGGTGCTCTTGGGTCGAAGCGGTTGAGAACCACTGCAGTAAAATAATCCCAAATCCTCGTTAAACAGACATGTTCTAGAAGGAGCCCTTAAGAGGGGAAAAAATGGGATGGGTGTAAAAATCAATGCATAAGTTTTGCTAGATACATTTTTCCTCCCATACCAACTTGTAGTTCTCATTTCGACAGCCTACCAGTTTGATTTTGACCATCAGAAGTTGGTGTAGACTCACCGTATTGGTAGGCCTGTCACGATAACTTTTTATTGTGCGATTTTATTTTTATATTGCCCCAGAAATAATTGTGATAAGCGATTGTTTTTGTCATTTTAAAGACCATTGAGTGTGTGTGTGTGTGTGTGTGTGTGTGTGTGTGTGTGT
>NW_015512613.1:7375-8402 GCF_001515645.1 Sinocyclocheilus grahami | reverse complement strand
ATATCCATATTTAAAACTTTATGAACTGTATGTCATCCACTGGACGCCACTCTCTTGTGAATGTGCGTATGAGTTAGTGGAAGCTAGAGATTACGGTTTATAAAGTTATAAATATGGATATTTTTCTTACACAAACACACTTCAGGAGGCCTTTATTAACCCCCGGATGCGTGTGGAGCACTTTCATGATGGATGGATGTGCTTTTTTGGGCTTCAAAATCTGGACACCCATTCACTGCTATTATAAAGCTCAAAAGAGACGGGATATTTTTTAAATATAACTCTGATTGTATTCGTCTGAAAGAAGAAAGTCATACACACCGATGGCTCGAGGGTGAGTAAATCAAGGGCTAATTTTCATTTTTGGGTGAACTATCCCTTTAAGATGCTTTGCTTTACACACTCACTATATGAACCAGTCTGTGTGACTGCATTTACGATGAACACCTTTCTTTGTGGTTCTTCGTTCACTTTATTCACAGAAATATAAAGTTTCATGTGAAGGTCATCACTTGATACAAAATCTCAGAATGTTCAAAACTCATTCCACTGTTAGCATAAAGGATTCATATAAAAACTCAGTAGTAGACAACAAATAATGACTAAATAAAACACTAAGAGAAAGATTTATGGAAACTACAACTGGAGCTACAATACATCAGATGATGAAGATGATTGGCACACGTCTGTCATGTCGCATGAGACATCGAGCACAAAGTACTTTCTCCCCAAATATGTGATTCCAGAACTCATAAATGGAAAGCATGATAAAATCGGCAGGGAAAAGTGCAGAGGACTTCTGATGAATGAGTTTGTTTATTCCTTTAAAAAAACAAACCTTAATGTTACGCTGTAGAATGGCATCTCTGCACAGAAAGTGTTGTCTATAAAGAGATTCTTTACTGGGTTTGCTGTGAGGAACTTGACAGACCTACACAAAGCTCAGAGCTGAAGCTGAAGTTGGCTGATGGGGTCACATGTTTTGTGCAGGTCAGTCAAGTTCTTCACACCAAACTCAGTAAATCAC
>NW_015512613.1:5341-5602 GCF_001515645.1 Sinocyclocheilus grahami | reverse complement strand
TATGCATACAATAAATGTTATCATTACATTAAAAAAAAGAAAAAATATATATGTTGCTGGACTAATTTAATGCACTCGGTTTGGTTTGCAACTGTTTCATGTTATTTGCAGTTTGGTAAAGTGCTACTTTGTGAATCGGCTTGGATGTTTCTCAGTACATCATTTAATAATTACAAAACATTTTCATGATCAAGTCACTATTGTTAGTGTAAAAAGAATCCACATATTTCAGCTTAAAAACTTAAGTTCAGTTGCTGCCTT
>NW_015512613.1:3424-4121 GCF_001515645.1 Sinocyclocheilus grahami | reverse complement strand
GCAGAGGACTTCTGATGAATGAGTTTGTTTATTCCTTTAAAAAAATAAACCTTAATGTTACGCTATAGAATGGCATCTCTGCACAGAAAGTGTTGTCTATAAAGAGATTCTTTACTGGGTTTGCGGTGAGGAACTTGACAGACCTACACAAAGCTCAGAGCTGAAGCTGAAGTTGGCTGATGGGGTCACATGTGTTGTGCAGGTCAGTCAAGTTCTTCACACCAAACTCAGTAAATCACATCTGGACTCATCAGTCTGAAGGGTCAGAAGGTGTGCCAGCAGACAGAAATGACTAACAAACCTCTTAGAAAGAGGGTGTCCATTAGGATGGTCCATCAAACTATGGCTAAAAAAAAATCTACCTCGAGAACAAGTCCACAAAACTAGATTTATCCAGTCTGAATACTCACACACTCACTCACACACACACACTCACTCACTCACACACTCCACTCACTCCCTCGCTCACTCCACCTACTCACACACACACTCACTCACTCACTCAACTCACACACTCCACTCACTCACTCCCTCGCTCATTCCACACACTCACTCACACACACACTCCACTCACACACTCACTCACACACACACTCACTCCATGCACTCACTCACACACACTCCACTCCCTCGCTCACTCCACTCACACACACACTCCACTCACACACTCACTCACTCGCTCACACACACCACACTC
>NW_015512613.1:779-3371 GCF_001515645.1 Sinocyclocheilus grahami | reverse complement strand
CACCCCCCCCCCTCCATCACCACCCCCCTCCACTCACTCACTCACTCCACTCCACTCACTCACTCACTCACTCACACACTCGCTCACACACACTCCACTCCCTCGCTCACTCCACACACTCACTCACTCGCTCACACACACTCCCTCGCTCACTCCACTCACTCACTCCACACACTCACTCCACTCCCTCGCTCACTCCACTCACTCACACACTCACTCCACTCACTCACACACACTCCACTCCCTCGCTCACTCCACTCACACACACACTCCACTCACACACTCACTCACTCGCTCACACACACTCCACTCCCTCGCTCACTCCACTCACTCACTCCCTCGCTCACTCCACTCACTCAACTCACTCCCTCGCTCACTCCACTCACTCACTCACACACACACACACTCCACTCACTCACACCCTCGCTCACTCCACACACTCACTCCACTCACTCACTCACTCCACTCACACACACACACACACACACACACACTCACCTAACTCACACCCCACTCACTCCATCCCCTCACTCACACACACTCCACTCCCTCGCTCACTCCACTCACTCACTCACACACACACACACTCCACTCACTCACTCTCACTCACTTAACTCACACACTCCACTCACTCACTCACTCCACTCACACACTCACTCCACTCACAAACACACTCCACTCACTCACTCACTCACACACTCACTCCACTCACAAACACACTCCTCACTCACTCACTCCACTCACTCACTCACACACTCCACTCACTCACTCACACACTCACTCCACTCACAAACACACTCACTCACTCACACACTCCACTCACTCACTCACAAACACACTCCTCACTCACTCACTCCACTCACTCACGAACACACTCCACTCACTCCCTCGCTCACTCACTTAACTCACACACTCCACTCACTCACTCACTCACACTCCACTCACTCACTCCACTCACAAACACACTCCTCACTCACTCACTCCAGTCACTCACACACTCCACTCACTCACAAATACACTCCACTCACTCACTCCACTCACTCACTCACTCCACTCACAAACACACTCCTCACTCACTCACTCCACTCACGAACACACTCCACTCACTCACTCACACACTCCACTCACTCCCTCGCTCACTCACACACTCCACTCACTCACTCACACTCCACTCACTCACCTCACACACTCACAAACACACTCCTCACTCACTCACTCCAGTCACTCACACACTCCACTCACTCACAAATACACTCCACTCACTCACTCCACTCACTCACTCACAAATACACTCCACTCACTCACTCACACACTCCACTCACTCACTCACTCACTCACACACTCCACTCACTCACTCACACACTCCACTCACTCACTCACAAATACACTCCACTCACTCACTCACTCACTCACTCACTCACTCACTCACATTGATGACGATCAGATGATGTTAAGAAGCCCTTTGTGCAGGAAAACATCACACATAAGTACAGTGATGTCCAAGTCATCACCGCCCATACAAAGGTTCGTCTTCTTTTACATTATTTGAAAATTACAGATGAAAAATATCACATGTATAAATCAACAGAAACAGTACATCCCAAACACGATCAATGTCCTAAATGACTAATATTACAGTAATGCGTGGCCAAACAGGTGTACATAATTATAATATGATTAGCATAAAGTTTAATTTGATTAACAGACACATCAGATCGCTGCTGATCTGCCACACGCCTCAGGAATACAGATGACGGCTGATGAATACATCTCAAACTAATCAACTCTATTGTCCAAAACATCATCATCAAACCACAGACGATCTACTCAGATCTCACCGAATCCAGGACGAGAGCTGAAAGATGTAACTGTGACTGTGGTCCGAGAGAATGAGTCCTCTTCTCTTACAGAATGCAGATGCATGGATCCTGATGATGATGATGACGATGATACAGTTAGTAAAAACTATAAACATCCTGCTCAACTGTACGATGTGGAGGCGTTTATTGTCACGGAGTGAAGACCCAGAGGAGAACATTAACTTCTGTCAGCATGTGCAAACCAACTAAAACACTCCAAGAAATGCACAATGAACAGAGAGTTTTAATGGAGTGACTGGTCAAAGATGGCAGCTCTCAGATGATCATTTACTTCATTTTCCATGATGTTTTGTTGACGATTGCAAAATGATTTTCATTGTGTGTTGGTAGATAAAGGACTAAATTATACACTACTGGTAAAAAGTTTGGAATAATTAATAATGTTTATGTGTTCTGAAAGATGTCTCACCAATGCTGCATTTATTTGAAAAAACAAATACAGTAAAAATTAGAAAAATTCTTACAATTTAAAATAGCTGTTTTCTATGTGAGTATCTGTTAAACTGTAATGTATTTCTGTGATGCGCAGCTGTATTTTCAGCATCATTCCTCCAGTCTTCAGTGTCACATGGTCTTCAGAAATCAGTATAATATGCTGATCTGCTGCTCGAGAAACATTTCTGATTATTATCAATGCTGAAAACTGTTTTTGCAGCTTAATATACAACTGTGATATACTATCATTCAAAAGCTTGTGGTAATCTTTTTTTTT
>NW_015512613.1:0-480 GCF_001515645.1 Sinocyclocheilus grahami | reverse complement strand
CTGTATTTTTGATCAAATAAATGCAGCCCTGGTGAGCAGAAGAGAACATTTATGAGTACTAAAGATGGGTAAATCACACGCATCAGAAACAACACAAAGGGCGAAACATTTTGACATCAGCTTGTGGTAATAACTGAGCGAGCTAGTTTAAGGGTTTGACGAAGCAGTTAAAAACACTTGACGAGCAGAACAGCAGCACGTGTTTCACTGGAGTTCAGCATCAGGACATCAGTAGAAGGAGTACTGGTTCTCCACGGCTCGAGTCCGCCGCGTGCCGTCGCTGTCATGGTAGTCATCGGCCCCGGCTCCGGCCCCGGGCTCCAGCAGTCTCTCTGCGCTGCTGCTGCGGCTGTGGAGGCCCATCAGTGCTCCTGCAGCCGGCTGAGCCATCGGAGACGAGGACGAGCTGGATGACAGCACTGTGTCTGACAGCTGATGGGTCAACTGGGTCGGTTCGGCCCAACAGACGGCGGCGTCCCG
>NW_015512612.1:8000-8415 GCF_001515645.1 Sinocyclocheilus grahami | reverse complement strand
ATACCGCCAAACCAAACTTTATGCTAAGTATCTATCATTCTGACGGTAGTGGTCCTGACAGAACTATTTTTCTTGGCAAATTGGTATCCCTTTTGTATGTTTTTGTACCATCTGTTTATGCTCCACTGATGGGGAAGTTCAAGGTTGGGTTTCAGATTGGAGCTTCATGTGCACCTTTTTTTCTAAAAAATGTACAATTTCGTACAAATCACATTGTATGATAATTAATACGAAATTGCCACCTTGTAAAAAAAAGTTACTTTTAATCACGAGATTGTGTTGGCCAAGCTACTCCATGCCATTTTGTTTTAGGCCTGTAAGGTGGAAGCCAAAAATTATGATTAGCTACTGTAATGTTGTCAAATTGGACAAATGCTCAAATGTTGCAGCTGTTAAAATGTAATTTCCAGCCAAC
>NW_015512612.1:7059-7990 GCF_001515645.1 Sinocyclocheilus grahami | reverse complement strand
TATTGCTTCAATACCTCTGCTCTCAACCACTGGAATATGGAAATAACTTTTACTGTACCATCTGATAACACTGCAAAAAGTGCTGTTCTTCTTTAGTTTTGTTTTCCAGTAAACATTTACTTGAGAAGCAAAGTGTTGCAAGATAAGAAGTCTTGTTTTGTGAGAAATCTTCATTTTGCAGCTTAAATAAATTAAGGATGTTAAGATATTTGTAGTGGAAAACAAGACATAAATCATAAGGAAGATACTAATTTTTTGCAGTGCATGCAACATTTAATGTAATGCCTTTATGAATTCAACACTTTCTGTTCTGATTTAAGACCTTTTTAAGGCCTTAATTTGTGGAAGGGCAAATTAGGACTTTTTGGGAACTTTTTTTTAGACTGGCAGTGATTACAATCACAGTGTTTTAACAACATTTTGGTGGAGATGCATGCACATTTGCGAAACGAATAAAAGAAAGTCTTTGTGTTTGTGAATAGCTGTGGTACATTTACGGACAAATTCTGAAATTTGACTTTAATTTAACAGGCTTCTTGTGTGAATGTGGCTAATGTCACAGTGTATCACCCTTTACTCATCAGGGGTTGACACCAGCTGCTGAGATTTTCCATTACAAAGATAGCTGACATTGTTTTTAACTAGCCGCCCTCTCACTTCTCCGATTTTGATTAGCAGGAGTGGTGGGAGGTGTGATGCTACCTGACAAAGAGGGGCAAAAAGTCTCACACCTGGGCCAAAATAATGACCTGAAGCTCCTCTAAGCACTTTATCGCTTCATTCAAGCACTCATTGTTGCATCTAGTCACAGACAGTGACTGTCCTCAAACCAGATTGAATTTACGAAAGCCGTCTTCCTTCAATGCTGGAAGTTTCTGTCCATCCCCACCTCTTGAACTTTTAAAACGTACAAAGTAAATTCAGTCTAAAT
>NW_015512612.1:6337-6647 GCF_001515645.1 Sinocyclocheilus grahami | reverse complement strand
CACCTTCAATATAGAGAGGCTCCACCACATCATGGTTGATCAGCTCGAAGTTCTCATGGCCGATCCAGTGCTCTACATTGCGCTTGCGGCCAGTGAAGAAATTATCCACCACTGTCACTTCATGACCGTCCATCATCAGCTTATCAGTGAGGTGCGAGCCCACGAATCCTGCCCCACCGGTGATCTACCAGAGGAAAGACTGTATATCAGTCACATGCCAACATTACTGAAGTATACAGTTGTAGGGATTTCTAACTATGAACGGACACTGAAATCAGCCATCACGAGATTTGCTAAGTCACCCAGCACA
>NW_015512612.1:1927-4769 GCF_001515645.1 Sinocyclocheilus grahami | reverse complement strand
TTAATTCCCTACAATTACAAATGAATATATGAAATGTCATTACACAGTACATAGTCATAAATTACTTTTTATTTACTTAAGTTTGAGAAACATTTGAATAAAGCAGCGGTCACATGGGATTGAATCACAACATGGGGTTAAATCGGCACAGTGAGTAATCAGAAGAATTGCGCAGTGTTTCTACTCCCTGCAGTTTCTCGTTTCCTCATTGCTTCTACATACTTCCAGTCTCAATCATCTAGGTGCAACGCAGCCTATTGAAAAAACATCCTCTGAAATAACTATAGTTACTTCACTGTGACATATCTGTCAAATTGGTTAAGCTTCAATCTGTCACTGTAACCTTAGAAAGCAGGAGATTTTATTTAATAACGTTTCAGTTGGAGGAAGAAAAATGCAGCTGATCTGTCAAAGAGTGGATAATGAACAAGGAATTGGCAATAAACAATGATGACCAAATGTAATTTAGTAAGGAGCAAGGGATGCCATGTATATCTGACAGATAGATGTAAATGTATTAGTAGTTCTAGACACTGAAGAAGACTGAAAATAACTTCTCACCAAAATCCTCTTTCGGTCCTTCTCAGACAAGAATTTCACAGGTGGGTACTTCTGGGTAAAACTGTAAAATGAAAGAAAACCTTAAATAAGCACCATTCAAAACTAATTATCTTCAGCACACTATACAGAGACATAAGTGCAAATAAATCAATGCTAATGAAAAAGGTTCTTAAGAACTGGATTTTAAGCACATTACATTTTCCTTGCTTCTCTTTCAAAATAGTTCAGCACAAATCCACCAGTCAGTATTAAATATGTCAGTGTCTGAGCGCAGAAACTCAATACCATTTCCAGAATCCAGGGGGATGATTCCGTGCTTGTGATTTCCTCATCCAATTATTCTTGAGTTTCTCAATACTGACAAATGGATTTGTAGATACAGATAACCCTACTCTCCTAGTCCCCTGACTTCACTGATAACTCCATCACTGATCATTTCAACTGTTGAACTGGTCCTAAAGAGGACACTTTTCTTTACATAACTCAGATCTCATGGGCTCTGTATGCACTCCAGTGAAGCCTCATAAGAACAAAAACGATCAATTCACCCATCAGAATAAATCGCTATCACTGCCATTCTGAAAAGCGGCATTTCAAAAACAATATACATTTTATTTCATGTCTGTAGATTTTATTGCTGATTGCTATACTTGTTTTATGTCTTGCATGTAGAGCATTATATTAATTAGTGCTATCTGTTACGTTCAAACAACAAGTGTAACTCAAATGTTCATTCTTTGGCTCAGGTTATCAGGAAAGCAGTGAATTGGCGTTTTGCTTGAGCGATGCAAGAATGAATATTATGAACGTGGAAGAAAAAAAAATGAGGGATATAAAAATGTCACTGCATTACTGGGGAAAGAAAATCATAAATCCTTCCTCCCACGTGCGATTTCCCACAGAAGCAGTAAAAATAGTATTTTAGGAGCACAGCCCATGCTGATAATACTGGTGGTACCTTGTTATAAAGTGACAAAATGCTATCCAAGTTTTGTTATTTAGCCAAACTGATTTAGCTTTAGTAAAAACAAGATTAATTTCATACTGCTGCCATGACACTTCAGCTTGTTTGATGAATCTTCTAACACCGGTAATTTACACTGAGCATCAAGCAATCTCATTTGGGCCTGGCTGAGATGCAGCAAAGTGAAGAAAAAAGACAGTTACAAACTGCAGAGACTTCTCATCTCATTAAAAAAACTAACAAAACAAAACTGAGGAGTAACTTGTCCCCCTCTTGTCATGTCAATCAAAGCTTGCTGCACACTATGCTTCAGTTCATCTGCTTCATTTCGTCATGAATTCAGCCCTGCTTAGCAGCACATGCCACTTTACGAGGCAAACTCACAGTGCAATTTGAGGCTCAGAAATATCCTACGCGTAAAACTTTTCTATCCTACTCAAATGATTACTTATTAACGTGTTTTGAAATAATTGTACTATGCAATATTATTTTATTCTCTGTAAAAGACAAAAAAAAAGTAGGTATTCTGGGTGTAAAATAAAAACGTACCTAAGCTCAAGTTCTCGTATCTTCTCCCTGAGAGGTGCCACTGCCTGTAAGAAACAGAGTAAGATGTGACCATAAGAACAGGACAGGACGGGCAAAGAAAAGATATATAAGAAACAAAGAGAACAGGAAATCAGAGAAAAATAGAGAGAGTGAGGGGGACTATATCAATTACCCAGGAGAGACTGGGACAGTTAAAGCT
Source organism: Sinocyclocheilus grahami (assembly GCF_001515645.1). NCBI lineage: Eukaryota > Metazoa > Chordata > Actinopteri > Cypriniformes > Cyprinidae > Sinocyclocheilus > Sinocyclocheilus grahami. The sequence continues at coordinate 2,496 of NW_015512612.1, read as the reverse complement.
TTCTAAAGAAAACAGAACTGATATAACGGTAGAAATGTATCTCTGACTGAGACAGCCATCAAGCACTATCAGCCCTCAAAATGATTTACAGATGAATCTGACAGCAGTCCGCATTACAGGGTTGTGTGACAAGGAGACCAAAATGAAATGGCTTTTGGTGAGGGAACAGGAATAGTTTTCAGATTATTAATCTTTGAATCATTACTCATTCTTTAATTAAGCCACTAATCAGCAGAAAGGTGGGTCACCAAAAGAAATGCAGGCCTGACTGCAGCCCTTACACTGACTTTTTGCATACTATCTGGAATTTTAAGCAAAACTGTCAATTGAATGCATTTTGAATAAGACATAAAATAGCTTACACTACACATTCACACATTTTTTTTATGTTTGTGAAAGAAGTGATTAACGTGGCCGCATTTATTTGATCAAAAATACAGCAACAACAGTAATACTGCAAAATATAATAGAATACTCATTACAATTAATTGTTTTCTCATTTCCATTTTAATATAATTTATTCCTGTGATGGAAAAGCTGCATTTTCAGCAGCCATTACTCCAGTCTTC
>NW_015512612.1:0-390 GCF_001515645.1 Sinocyclocheilus grahami | reverse complement strand
TAATTACACTGTAACAATGACACCTTAAAATAAAGTGTAACCCAAACATTTGCCTGAGAATAGCAACAGTTAGGATCTGGGTCAAAGAACACCTCCAAACTGTAACACCTCTTTAAATTAAATATCAAACATCAGGCAGGGGAATAAATGTCAGCGTTTCTAAAAGCTATCACAGATGCTGACAAATAAGCCTTAGCAGGTGTTGACATACTTTGAACCTTAAGGTCAAGCAGATAGGGGAAACACGTTTTCTAATGAGCTTTCACAAGGTGATAAGCAGACATTTGGGATCTATAATGAGACGATAGAGATCGCAGTTATAGCACTGACTTTTAATGTGAATGTACGTGTACAAAAACCAGCATGAGTTAAATTAATTTCAAACAAGAC
>NW_015512611.1:8151-8408 GCF_001515645.1 Sinocyclocheilus grahami | reverse complement strand
GGAGGCCTTGGACTAAAAGAAATAAGTATCATTAGCATCCTTTCCAATTTTTTTTTCCAGATTTTAGCATTATCAACAGTAACAATGGTTTGAATACTTACATTCAGCTGGTGCAGATGAGAAAGCAAAACAGATTTTTCAAACCATTCTGTGCCAGTTGTTTGCTAAAAAGCAGACATAAAAGAGTGGCTTTTATAAATGAATTGCATTGCCCCATATGTGTTGTCCATCTTATACTAGCATCACCATATTGCAAT
>NW_015512611.1:7397-7861 GCF_001515645.1 Sinocyclocheilus grahami | reverse complement strand
AGCACGGTGCCGGAATGTGATGCTAGTTAGCAGGTGAGTGTTTTTGACGAGGATGGGGCTGTGGGTTTATATAGGTGCACAACTAAGAGCAACGACATGATGGTGGCAGGGGATGCCCATCTGGTTTTGGGGTTTCTGTGGCATAATTTTCTAAAAAGGTTTCCTGTATTCCGGAAATATCCTGCCTTCACCCAACCCCAAACCCAATGGGCAGCTTTCATAAGGATTCATATGACTGTTGTTTATTGGACATTGCCATGGTTGCAAACCACCGAACAAGCCTTCAAGAAACTGGGTTGCCGGCCTGTTCAGATGAACTGACTCAGCATATTGAAAGTTGGATCACCACCACATATACAGTATATACTTAGAGATTGTGGCATTATTTGATAACTAATGGCTATCCTTTTTCATGTTTGTTGTGTTATGCAAGTATAGCATACCCCCCCCCCCCCCAAAAAAAA
>NW_015512611.1:1787-6968 GCF_001515645.1 Sinocyclocheilus grahami | reverse complement strand
TATCCACGTTGTTTTTGACCCTTTATGTTCATGCATTTATAAATGCATTCCTGCACATGTATTGGTTTAGATTTTGAAGTGCACTTGAGCTTCTGTGACACAAGACCTTCTTATTATAAAACTGCTAAAAGATTAAATCAAACATTATGCATGTTTTGGATTTTTGATCCCATATGCATTTCTGTAGCATTGGTGGTTGATCTGTGGTTTGCTTAAGATTTGCTTAAGTTACATTTTACAGCCTGTGGCCACACAGTTTTTCAGTTGAATTCCCCCTCATACATACTGTTGTGTGGCAACGTCAGTTCTCTGAATGTGAATCTCAGAAATCCTCTTAAACGAATCTGTCACTGCACTTAAAACCATGTAGTTTAAGTTGTGCATGGGTATGCTCGAGTGAGCATGATGAACAGTGAGATGAATAGATCTGAAGAATGAAAATGCTTTCTGAAATCACCAGGTGGCATCAATGGGTAAAAGCACATGCAACTGCTTGCATTTTTTAAGTAACAGCCATAACTCAAAACCAATAAAACTATTACAGGCTTACATGCTTACATGTAAGTGGCTCCAGCTAAATGATACTTTTGAGTAAATATATATCTTAAATATGTAAGTATTTTCTTTTTTGTAAGATTTCTACTTGTACTTTTTTACAATTATCTGATTGCACTCATGCATATGGTCCACAGGCACTGCAGAACATTGAGTCAAACATAAAAAGATACTTCAGCTGCACTTAAAAAATATTTAAACAACAAAATATGAAAGTGTTATTGGTTTTCAAGAAATATAGTACAACATACATTTCAAAGAAAATATATCAAGTTTTAAATGATAAAACAATATATGTTATCCATGTTGAAGACAAAAAGTAATTTTCTGGTTTCTGACTACTGGCGAATCATGTTCATACTGTAGTAAAAGTGATCAACTACACCTGTGGTAAATAAACTTGATAACATCCACTAAAAATCACTTTGAGATCAGCTGGTTATGGGTACAGAAATGGCTCAGACAAGTAAAGTTAGTTCAGTGAAAAGCTTAACACACTTTCATTTATCTTAATATCACAGTATTAGTGTTCTAATAACTACTACTAACTAATAACTAAATAGTGAAAACTGTTTGTGGTCTAACTGGCTAGTGGTTTTAAATCATGGTTTTTGGTAACACTTTAGAATGCTGTTCTTTCATTAATGAATAACCACACAGGACAAATGGGTAACACAATATTTTTATATATAATTAACATTCTAGTAACTACTATTAACTACCAAGAAACTGATTGAGTGCTGTTACTAATTCCTAGTAGTTCTCTGCGAGGTATGAAAAAAGTTGTTTTTGATTCACTAATAGTGAGCTACCCCATGCAACTGAGTGTTGTTATGTACTAATTTATTAATCATAGTTTATCGTTAGTTAGTGATAGAACAGTGTTACTGCCCAATGTTCACTAAAACTACCAGCCAGTTGGACCACAAATAGTTTCCACAATGTATTACAAGAGGGCATTTCTGTGACACATCCGACCCCAACCTTTACCATCCGCATGTCAAGATAGGTTGAAACTGTGTCACTGCGAGGTTTTACCAAGTAATTTAACTCTATACTATCTATGAATCGATGTGATCCTGTTCGCATACGTTTTTAAAAACGTAAGTCTTTGACGAAGACAACGAACCATGAGCGAAAAGAGTTGGGTCGAGGGCCTTCCAGTCTCCACTCCTTATTGGAAAAGAGAGTGATTCAGCTCTATTGTTAACTGAGTCACTGAGTCAATGACCTAAGTGCTTCCTCCGCGGCCTCTCCGTCTGCGTAGCAGCTTAACTGTGAGTTTCCAGTGAGCTAAGCTTGCTGTGGTCAGGTGCTCGCTTAGCGCTGCTGCTTCTGAGCACAGGAGTCAAAATTCACCCGATTTCTCACACCTTTTTCCTCGTTTGCGAGGAGGATTTGAGGTGGCATTTTACTCAACTTTCCAATTATTTATGTAAGCACTTATGGTGAAATGTGGTTTCTGATAAAGTTACTGGGGAAGCAGAGTGTTTCCATTCAATATATGCAAATTAAGTAGTGTGTGCTAATGGTTTGATATGATGCTAATAATGATTTAAAATGTGCTTAATATTTATTTTGCTCATTTATCTTTATTAAATGGATATTTCATCCAGAAATAAAAATTCTGCCATCATTTACTCATCTTTTGCTGAGAAGAATGTTGGTAGCCAAATTTGACGGTAGCCATTGAGTTCCATAGTATTTTTTTTGTCCATACTATAGATATGGCTACCATCAACAGTTTGGTTACCAACGTTCTTCAAAATATCTTTTTTGTCTTCAAAAACTGAAAGCACTTACAGTTTTCAGGTTTAGAACAAGTGGCTGGTGATTAAATGATGGCTGAATTTTCATTTCTGGGTGAGATATGGCTTTAAGTCACAAGGCTTACAGCCTCATTTATTATTCTAAAAATTGTATTAAAACTTAAAGAGATAGTTCACCCAAAGACAAAATAATGACTTATATGGCTACCATCAACAGTTTGGTTACCAACGTTCTTCAAAATATATTTTTTGTCTTCAAAAACTGAAAGCACTTACAGTTTTCAGGTTTAGAACAAGTGGCTGGTGATTAAATGATGGCTGAATTTTCATTTCTGGGTGAGATATGGCTTTAAGTCACAAGGCTTACAGCCTCATTTATTATTCTAAAAATTGTATTAAAACTTGAAGAGATAGTTCACCCAAAGACAAAATAATGACTCACTCATCATTTACTCAGCATCATGTTATATTAAACCCATATGGAGCTTGAACATTCTTCTAAGAATCTCTTTTTTTGTTGTTTCACAGAATAAAACATGAGGATGAGTAAATGATGACTGTTTTCATTTTTGGTTAAACTATGTTTTAATGATTGCTCCTAACAGGCAAATGTGTTTAACTAAAAAGACATGACTGGCTGTTGTGAGTAAAATCTACATTTCCTAACCTCTTGAAACTCCAACCTTGCACTTTTGATGTAGCCTAACCAGCGTTTGCAGAAGTTGCTTGTTGGTGCTTGTGTGGCTAAGAAGAACAATAGTGAGAGAGAGAAAGTTGTGTTTATTTTTGTGTATCTAAGTGTTTATGTGTGCATGCATGCCCGCGCCCTTTCGTTGCACCAGAACTGAGCATAGGTTGGGTTGTTTGGTGGCGATGCGAGAGAGACGATTGTGGTCGCGTTTCATGGTGCTACGACTTCCAGGAACTGCAGCTATGATGACAGTGACAGAGTTTGACATAGGATTGAATACACTTGCTTAGTTAAAAAAAAAAAAAGATGACTAAAAATGTCATATCTTTCATGCTTTAAAAAAACGATTTTAAACATGATTGCAGCAAAATGTGATTGCTGTATTGTATTGGGCAATATTTTAAATAGGAATATATTAGAAACTTTTGAATTGGATTATAATCGTGCTCAAATTTTCATGTTGAATAGTTTGCGTGCACAGACTGTGCTTGCCAAGTTGGCAAATATTTCAATGCAGCTGAGAGTGCAATACCGAAATATGATCCACTAGAGGGAGCCAATGAAAAGAAATAGTGCAGTCTGGGCCGGGGTGCTGGATATGGTCACACCTGTTGTTCTAATATCAGATCCAGTGACATTATGAATACATTTTTAAGAAAAACATAGGCCCTCATTAAGAGTTTTGAATCAAATGATCATTTAACATAATTGTAACATTGTTATGTTTCAATAACCACAAAAGTTTATATATAGGCCTAAATAAATGTTCGCGTTCGCCTGAATAGGTTGCAATGGCAACATGACAAATTTTTGTATTAGTATCAGACGGTACATGTCGACAAATACTGTCACCTTCATGATAGATTTACTTTATCACAAATGTACTGTTTTGTGATAGAAAAAAAGACTAAATAAATTACGTCTAAAGTCACTGGGCGAATACAGCGTCATGAATGTGCTGAGTACGCCATTCCAATGTGCAGTCCGTTGATACTGTATTTTCCATGTTAAGTTAGACACATTTAGAACCCTGAACTGTAATTAGAGGCAACCTAATACCACATATGGTGTGAGACAGCTAGATCAGTACTGTATCATTTACATTCTACACCGGAGCGCCATTGAAAAGCTTTGAAAAGACAAACACAATGGCAACCTCTCAGTCTGATTTAAACTTTATTCAATGTCAAGGTTCGCAAACAATGCTACATTTCATGCAGCAATGTACATTCAAATATCAAATTCAAATATGGCTGATCTTGTTAATTTATGACACTGACAATGAATGATTGCTCACATGGAGAATAAGGCCTACAGTTAATGTCTGGTTATAACTTAATAAAATAAATATTATATATTTTAGATTAAAATAACTCTAATTTCCACTTCAACATTTCAAACGGCTCAAATGAATTACAAATCTAAACACAAATACAAATCAAATATAAATGATTGATTTGAAAATTAACACACATACACAAAGAAAATAATAAATATCCCTTCAATTATTCTATATTACTCTGTATCCTTTAAACTATAATGCATTTTATATAAATATTTTTATTCATAATGCCGAATTACCGAAATGATGCAAAGGATCAGTAACCACGGCTTGACTAACCAATGCATGTAAGCATTGGGTCTATTTGCAATGTGAAAAATTGCCATAAGCTTCCCTGAGATTTGTGAAATTAACCTAGAAAAGGGAGGGCAATCCTAGGATGTGACTTGATGGCTGGTGTAGTCTGGAAATCCAATTAATTTCTTTGGACGCAGTCTGTTGATAACTGATAGAGGAAGTGATAGTGTTTTTATATGACTCAAGCCCCTGTGTTTTTTATGGTATTTGTGTTCATTTGAACCTTGTTCCTCGACTGCAGGATGTGTGTGTCTGGCTGTGGATGGGTGTGTAGAAATGCATTTGCCTCCATACTGAATCCTGAGTCATCTGTGCCAGTGTGGAGAGCTAGTGGATCTCATGTGTCCTGCTCTTATCCATGGCGTTACTGATCCAGACCAAAACACTGCGAAACTCGATCTGTGCTTTGAAGAGACCCTTTGGCTGCAGCTGCATATGAAAAACAAAGAGGGTTAGAGGGTTGGCCTAAATGGCCTAAAAGCGTCGGACTCGTAACCCAAAGGTTGCGGGTTCGAATCTCGTACCGG
>NW_015512611.1:0-1299 GCF_001515645.1 Sinocyclocheilus grahami | reverse complement strand
AAGTTTAACTTAAATAAGTTTGTGTTATAATCTCAATCACTTTAAGTAAAAAGTATTATCCAGCCACCCGACTAAAATTATCGGTACTGCCAGTGGCCACTGAAAATCGGCATAACAAAAATGAGCACACTTAATATATTAAGTCAAGTTAACTTCACATAAAGCTGAGGCTGCAAACAGATAAACTAAGTAAATATTTCTTACCATCTTAAGTTTGTCCTCGATTGTTTTAAGATTCTCTCTTGCGCAGTGTGAAGGAGTTTGTTTGCCTTTAGTCTCCTGTGTCAAGGAAAAATAAATCAGTTAAAAATTAAAATGCATAAAAATGTTTGTCGATGCATGGAAACATAAAGCAACTGTTGCTAGTTCCCACCATTACATTTTAGTTTCAATGACTTAATCAACAAGTATATTTACTGTACAAAGCGATAAATGTTAGTGATGTCTTTCTTACACAGTTCTCAATTATGTCCTTCAGCCTTGTGAAAGAATCCATAAACAGATTTGGCAGCTGATGAGTGTTGTTCTTCCACAACTTTTGAAATACATGGTCATCATAGATTTCCAGGATGCGTTTGATGTCAGGAACATTCAGTTTCTGTAAGGAGGTGTGGAGATCAGTTTATTTTATTTTGCCAAAAGGCCAACAGATTTTTGTTATTCTAAATGACAGATGAATAGGGGAGACTGAGGCTAGTTGTCACAAAGGCACAAAAGTGAGGTTTGAGTAAGTTGTCACATTTGTAATACTATATATTAATTGTTCATTTTTAAAGTTATTGATTGCTGTTGGTTTGATGATTTCACACATTTCTTTATCCTTTTTTTTTTTCTTTTTTAATCAAGTAATAGAGCAGGTTCTCATTGTGACTCACTCCATATATCGTGACAACATGCCCCACAAAAGGTCAAATTTTGTTTTGTCCTGGTCCATACAAAACTATTATAATAATGATTATATATCTGCATCTCTCTGCATGTTTATATGCATGTCCCACCACTTTAGTGAGGCAGTTTTGTTGAAATATGTGTTGAAGAAATAATATTAAAAGTTTATGGCAAGTTTTTTAGGATATTAGGATATCAGGACAGTTGCCCCACCATTTCTTTTTTAAATTGCAATTAATTCTGATACAGAAATTTTTAAAACATCCACATCACTGAAGGGTGATACAGTATGTGTGAACTATATTTTTAATGGTCTTTGAATACATTTTTAGATAACACAAACAAATATTCTTCATCTATCTTAAATATTCTTCTATATTTAAAAATAAAATAAAATAAATAAAATATCTA
>NW_015512610.1:27840-28048 GCF_001515645.1 Sinocyclocheilus grahami | reverse complement strand
CTTTCCCTGTGGAAGTAAGCTTATGTTTTGTTGTTGTTGTTTTTTGTTTTTACAATTTTTTTGGAAAAGCGTGGTGTTGATTTATCGCACTTTTCATTAAATGGCCAAAACACGAGTTTCGTATCATTTGTTTCTGAATAAAGATAATACACGGTGTAATTTAAAAATTTTCTTAAATGTACAGCCAATGGTTACACAGAGATGGACG
>NW_015512610.1:7690-8409 GCF_001515645.1 Sinocyclocheilus grahami | reverse complement strand
GGAAAAAAAACAAAAAAACATGCGAGGGCAGATTATAACCCAAAACCTCTAACACGAATATTCTACTAGACTGTTGAATATGAGTGTTTACTGCGTATCTATGTATTTATTCACTAGCATGAATAATGTCGGGCCTTATATTATTTTAGTACATGTAAGAACAACTATCACGTTAAAAATGAGTTCCAAGTCGATACATTAACATGCACTCACTCACTCACTCACTCACTCCTGTCCCACCCACTTTCTAACAGAGTTACGCCACTGATTCCAACATTTAGACTACTGTTTCAAAAATTAACAACTGCAGACTACTTTTATTAGCTAACATTAACAAGGACTAATAGGCTACATTCTGTAAAAAGAGAAGCAGCTTGAAGGGTGAACAGACAAAACGATAAACTGGAAATATACATTTTCTTGTATTAAATAGTTTCTGTGATCACTTATTAAAAGGATGATCACAAAAGAGGATTTCATTCTTTTTTTTTCAAATTCACTTGAACTTGATTCTACTTTGGATATTCGAGCCTGTTTCACAATATATGTGATATAGACCTAATCTTTAGCTGCTTGATGGCGCTAACTGTTGATGTTACTGTGTCTGCAGTCCCACGCCTGTGTTCTTCAGTGTTCTTCTGTCTGTCTGCTGCCTGGAAGATGCTGACTTCCGTCTTTCCCTGTGGAAGTAAGCTTATGTTTTGTTGTTGTTGTTTTTT
>NW_015512610.1:2961-3683 GCF_001515645.1 Sinocyclocheilus grahami | reverse complement strand
GGCTTGCAGCTTGACTGACGATTGGCCAATGCAATTGCCGTTCAACTCCTTTCACCAGTAACAAACATGTCCCCAATACATTGGTACTCCCCTGCGATCTGTTAGCCTAGTGGAGAAATTCTATTTGATACTGAATCATTCTTCTAGTATGCTATATTGCTTATTCTAGGCTCTGGATGAAACATAGGCTGACCCTAATTTCTCGAATCACACCGAACATGCAAAACTCCAACAGAACAAGTGAGTCAATAAACTATTGTATATTTTATTTATTTAAACGTCCATGAAATGTTCATTTGTAGAGTAGATAAGTAGAGTTTAAAGTATTTGTGTACAAAATATTTGTTGTTTATTGTTTCTACAGCTGTAGATATTACTTTTAACTGTAACACGTGAACTGTTAATAAGAAAGTTACTGGGGGGAAAGCAATAATAGCAATTCTGAACGGTTTGTCTTGTGTTGTGTTGTGTAGCGGGTTTCTATTTTATAATAATAATCAGTGTTGAGTGATAGAGTTTAGAGAATTGCCCTCGATTATAAATTCAACTGATACAAATACCATAGTTTTTATTTATTTATTTTGGCAGGCTAACACTTTATTATAGGCTTTCATTTACTAAACGGTGCTGCACTGTGACTGACTCACAAAACTCATTTTCATTCTGTGAAAATCTTCTTTAGTAAAACGTTATAAGTAATCAAAAGCTTATTTGTTAAAAAA
>NW_015512610.1:0-2229 GCF_001515645.1 Sinocyclocheilus grahami | reverse complement strand
CCATTAAGCAACATCAGAAAACCATGAACCTCTGTGTTGTTAAATAATTGAAATATGAACTTTTAGATCTCAGGGGGACTTCAAGTAAATATTATAGCTCAGTGCCGGGGCAGATCTAGAAAATAATTTTTAGGGTGGCATGGGGTCTATGAGGGGCAGCGACCCCAAAGCAAGCACCCATGCATATTTTTGTGGGATCTATACACAATTGTGTTCACAAATATTGTATTATCGTGAAGTAATCATCTATACTGTTTAAAATTAAAAATAAATAACAACATTTCAATATCCATCATGGAACCAAGTCAATACACAATATATAAAAAAAAACTTTAAAGAGGTCACACCATAGCTGATTGGCCAGCTATCCAGTGCGTTGTGATTGGCTGAATACCTCAAGCGTGTGACGGAAATGTTACGCCCCTCACCATACTGTGATGCTGTGTCCGGCCGGTGCCACGAGACAAAAACAATAAAACCCATAATAAACGAGGCATTTGTAGTATCCAGTGGAGACATAATTACTGATTATAATGACTTATACTGTCTTTTTACTCATTGCGTTGCATCTCGCCGCGTAAACATAAAACCATGTCTGCATTTGTGATCAGAGAAATTACAAACAACAAGCACTACAACATGTGCCACAGTTTACTGTACATATTGTTGATTTTAAATAAAGGCTAGCTCTTTTCTGTCAGAGAGCAACCAGCTTGCATAAAACTCTTTACTTTCACTTTCAATCTACATCAGGAAAGACAGAGAAAAAGAAAGTATTTATAGTATATATACCAACAGCACCTCCCAGTGGTCACTACTTAAAATACAAGGAAAAACTTTCACAACACACCGCTTAATAATTTAAAAGAAAACATTCTGATAAGAGTGCTTTTCAAATTTCCGTCATCTAATGTAGCCTAATAATAATAATGTAGCCTTATGGTAATAATTAGGCTATACTACTGTTTAAATACAAAGCCCCTGCAGACAGGGCCGGATTATCCAATGGGCATTATGGACACGGTCCCAGGGGTCCATGCGCACTTGGGGCCCCAAGCGAGGAGAAGAAAAAAAGTCTTTACATTAAGTGCAAATAGTGCGCTTGTTGGCAAATGCTATTTACAGTACTGAGATTAACTCCTTAAACCTTCATCTGTAAATAGCACATATGCACATTCACAGTTCTGTCTATGGACATTTTTCCTTTATTACTATTGTTATTTATCATTTATTGTCTATTCTCTCAGTTTATGTATGTCTGCACTTTGTTTGTACTTTCTGTACCGGAAGCTCCTAACACCAAGACAAATGTCTTGTGTGTGTGAACACACTTGACAATAAAGCTCTTTCTGATTCTGATTCTGATTCTCCTGCAGGCCAGCAGGTAACTTGTGGTTAGTGCTGTAGGTCATGCAAATTGTAGTCTATTACTGATTCCAAATTACATAACAAAAATTACAGTCAGTAATAAAATTCATTACAATGCACATTTAAGGTAATATGATCTTGCTACTTTTTGATTACTGTCAGATTACTTTTAACCATAACTTGTTTATCACATTGACTTCATCAACTATCATCTTGTACCATAATGATATAAAAATACAAAGAGAATGAAAATATATTCCATTCACTGTTAGTAACAATAACAAATTAAGTGCATTAAACATCAAGGTTTCCTATGGGCTTTAATTAAATAAATAGACGTAAAATTTAAAGAAATCTTAACTAACAACAATCAAAATAAAACACTTACTATAAAAGATTAAATATTTTTTGCTTGCATTTCAAGTGACCATTAACAAAATGTTTTTCTTAATTATTAATTACAGATGTGAAGTACTGAGGTGTGTTATGTGTTGTTCAGGTGCGATATGGCCTGGGGGGGGAACTGTTCTTGTGCCTGGCTGTTTTGGTGTACAGTGCTCTGTAGCGCCAGCCAGAGGGCAACAGATCAAAGAGAGAGTGGGCTGGGTTTGAGGGGTCCAGAGTGATTTTCTTAGCCCTTTTCCTCTCTCTGGAGATGTAAAGTTTTTGGAGGTTGGGTAGAGGGGCACCAATAATCCTCTTAGCGGTCCCGACTGTCTGTTGTAGTCTTCTGATGTCTGTTTTGGTAGCTGAACCAAACCAGACAGTTAATGAAGTGCACAGGGCAGACTCAATGATGGCTGAGCAGAACTTGTGGCAGGTTGAACTTCCATAGCTGGTGAAGGAAATACAACCTCTGCT
>NW_015512609.1:8118-8421 GCF_001515645.1 Sinocyclocheilus grahami | reverse complement strand
AATCTATAGGTTTTGTCTAGGCCCCAGAATCACCTGTAATGCAGCTTTTCTGACTGACGACATTTAGATTTAGAGAACAAATGAGAAGGTTAGAAAGGTCTGAGCCAAGAAGGCAATGTATGTTTCCTCTTTTTTACCAAGGTTACCTTTTAGCTGCAGCTGATTTGCCCGGTTTAGGCTTAGAGCTAGTTTTAGTGATAGCCTTAGCTTTGGGCTCCTGCCTGTAAAGCAAACATCCATTAAGCATTCAGAAACACTCAAATGTCCAATGCAACATCCAACATGCACATGCACACACATACA
>NW_015512609.1:6948-8108 GCF_001515645.1 Sinocyclocheilus grahami | reverse complement strand
GTTCCAGCGATCATCACAAATCGTCCCCCATTCACTGCCCTTCAAAACCTCGACACGGCCCTCACCATATTTTGCTCCACCCTTCAGCCGTACAGTAGACTGATGAGAAACAAATAGAGGAAGAAACAGTTAATACAAGTACATAAACGTATACATAAACTAATCTAAACTTACACAAGTTACCTACATACTATATACCTGCATCTTGAGTTTCTTCCTCATAGCAGTGCTCTGTGCGTACAGTGGACCAGGCACACAGCTGACCACAGCAGGCATTCCTCCAGGACACGACTCTGTGGCATTGCCATAGTTAAATTCTAGAGGACAAGCAGCCAAGTGCACTTCTGTGCCTAAGCATGCCACTGAATGAACCAGGAAGTGATTCTTCTGCCGTTCAGCATACAGCCTGTGAGAGGAGAAGTGAAAGAGACACTGACCATGTTTACATCCACATCCTTTTCATATTAGGGTCCATACTCAGGTCAAGCCTTTATTCTGAGAACGATATTTACATGCTCAACAGCTATTGCAATATTCTTGTATACACACATGTAATCAGCATCATTTCTATAATGCACACACTCTTTTCCTCTGGTTTTGAGGAACTATTGGAAATGCTAGCGGAATAATATTAATTTTGTAATTTAATAAACTCATTCATTCTCATTCATGTCCTTAACAAAGACACACAACAGGACAACAAAATTGCATACTGTACACTACCATTCAAAGTTTTGGGGTCGGTACGATTTTTTTAAGTTTTAAAAGTCTTTTATGCTTATGAGAGCTGCATTTACTTGATAAAAAACAGCAATATTGTGAAGTATTATTACAATTTAAAATTATTAAAATCATCATACTATTTTCTATTTCAAAATATTATAAATAAAATATATATTTTTGTCGCTTTGGATAAAAGCGTCAGCTAAATGACTGAATGTAATTTATTCCTGTGATGACAAAGGAATATTTGTTTTTATTTAAAATGTATTTAAAATATATATCTTTGTAAGTTATCCATTTAATGTGTCCTCGCTGAATAAAAGTATTAATTTCTTTCCAAAAAAAAAGAAAGAAATAGAAATCATACTGACCCCAAACTTTTGAATTGGTAAGCTTCTTTGTCTTTTAACCGATTTCTATAATCTATAGGTTTTGTC
>NW_015512609.1:4807-6260 GCF_001515645.1 Sinocyclocheilus grahami | reverse complement strand
TACATACCAGCTGCATGGGAAAGAGGACAATAACGTCAAAGTCTTTTTCAAATGAATTAAGATTTAACACTGTTAAGATGCTGTGAGACAACCTAACTACATGAATAATTATTTGATATATAATAATAATTACTGTAAGTGTCAGTAACAGAAACTTTGGGATGAGAACTACAAAATACCACATCAATTAAAAAAAAAATGTTAGTGGTGATTTGACCTTCCCATGCCTGTTATATACATTGAAACCAGCACATTAGAAGCACACATATCTGAGGTGAACATGCAGTAAGCACAAGGAGGGATTTGTGTTAGTATGAGGGTATCAAGATATCTCCCTCAGAAAGCTTCAACTCTTGCACAAGCACAGCCTCATCTCAAAACTATGCGAGTAAAACTAACAGATGGTAATAAGTTCTTCATGGGGAAATGTTTCGTCCACCACTCTTTCAGACAGACACACTCACACACACACACACACAAAAAGGATAACTGACTAAAGCTTGGAAAGTGAAGTTAGTTGACTAACACTATTAGTGTTGTGTACTAAAGCCACGCTATGTGCTTGAGTCCTCTAGGGAAAGAACACTGCTGGTTTCTTTCCCTCAGATGGTACCTGGCCGTTGTTACTTTAACTTTAGCTTTTGGCTCAGCAGATCTCTTTCTGAGATGCCTGTTGAAAACAGTGAAATGGGGTCAAGCACACAAACACACATGTACACTGTTTACTGTCTCTCTCTTATTTCTCTCTGTCAACTTCAGGACAGTTTAGACTGTTTCAGATGAGAAAGGTTGTATAGCATCACCATATTCCCTTAACCCTTACTAAACCGGAAATGTCACAATTTGTGAAAAAATAGTGTGCTTAGTTGTATTGAACGTGCACTTGTAGTATACTTCACAGCATAGATATGTGTATTTCATATAAATGAAATAAAAGTCCACTTAGGTGTACTTAAAGACACTTTCATGACTGTTTCTTAAAACCCGTTTCAAAAGTGCACTTTGTAAATGTTTGACTTTTACATTTTAAATCAATACGTTTTAACAATCTTTTGTTGTGCACTTATTTTGATGTATTGAATAACACCCTAGAGCACATGTAAAGTACTTGATTATAATTTTAATGGCAGAATGTTATTGGATATTACACAAAGTTTTATATTATAGTTATAGTTGATATATTTTAATATTTATATTATTATATTATATTAGTTAAAAAGCCATTGTATTTGGCCATATTTACACTAACATTTTGTTATTTGATTTTGATTGTATTTCATGGGTTATTTTGACCAGACCAACTATGATAAAGTCAAAGCTTTCCAGAAAGAATCCTTCTGGTCAGTAATTAAAACGGCTTCTTTTACTATATGCTGGAATCCTAGGTTCCATTAAAATATCATAAAAAAACTATAAAAACAACTGAAGTGGGTTATGGAAACATCATCAGTCA
>NW_015512609.1:2929-3658 GCF_001515645.1 Sinocyclocheilus grahami | reverse complement strand
TAAGCAACATGCATTTTTTGTACTCAATATCGGAGTTAGAGCCATGATTTGATTAACAATGTTAGGCACAACTATCTAGACATATCAACTATCTAAGGCCAGTGGTTCTTAATTCCAGTTTCTCTTATCACTTCAGACATTTGTTCTATTTGACCGTAAGTGCCCTGCGAAATGGACATCACAGGATAATCCACCATGATTACAGAGGTATATTATGTCACACTTCTCTAGTAAGTTTAGTCGTTGTGTGAAGGTGCTGCAGGCCGTGGTGTAGTGCAAATCCATGAATAAATGTTCCAAAGTGAAGTAAACATCAACAGACTGCTCAGGGATAGGGAGCAATGAACACTGTGTAGGGATCATGTCAATCGAAACAGTTCATCCTATCTTCTAACAAGTTGGTTATCTGTGTCAGCTGTGTTAAATAAGAGAGACATGCAAAATATGCGAGTACTGGAATTGAGAACCACTGATCTAGACAACAATGGCCAAAAATAGGGGGAAAAACCCCTCAGATTAAGATATATAGAAATAAACAATTTTGTAAAATATTTTTCTCTCATATTTTCTGTTGGTGCCAGTTCAATTTTATGTTTCATTGTGTTTAATTGTAATTGTGATTTTAGTTTAATTGTGTCTGTGTAGGGTCCTTTACCTCTATAACATTGGAGTCCACATATCCCGGCAGTCTCTCATCTTTACAGATCACTCCAGCGTCCTCATCATGAG
>NW_015512609.1:706-1465 GCF_001515645.1 Sinocyclocheilus grahami | reverse complement strand
TGACAATAACTGCATTTGACACACATCTCGTTCATCCCATAAACATAACCTCATCTCAGTTTTTTCATGTGCATGCACCAGCTTTGATGTTTTGATCATCCTGCAATATAGTACCAGCTAGCATATTGACTTTAGGGGAACCAATAAAACATTTAACTGAGCCACCCACTGATTTTATGTGTGATTGGCATGAGGTTCATCTCATAATGTTTGTAGACAGAAGTGTTTAAACCCTTTGTATAAAGTATGACATCGCACAGATAATTGTGTTGATGATATAACAGCCCCTCACCTGTGTGGCTATGGGATTTCACTAATGTAACAACAGCTTAACAGACAAGTCACTCTGGAGACATGTGGGTCACAAAGGAAGTACATTTTGAGCGCCCTCTTCACTGGCTATGAGCGAGTACAGGCCCGTTACCCAAACACATGGTCTTCTTCAGTTTTGGGACTGCACAGCATCTTTGAATTGCCTTCATTTGAATATCAGGCCATAGCACAATCTTTTTAATCCATGTAAAAATATCGGTAATCATAAAAACCACAAGATTTTAGCCTTTACATGCAGATCCTCAAATTGGGGTGATTCCCAAATATTCTCCTTTGTCTTGCTAATGGAATTTCATATCTAGAATTTTGTGTATCTTAAATAAACACAATATTTTGACACCCGCATAATTTGACAAAAGGACAGCTTGATTGGAAATGACAGATGTAGCCTAACTATTCTGTGCACAAGAGATATTTACCTTCACT
>NW_015512609.1:0-357 GCF_001515645.1 Sinocyclocheilus grahami | reverse complement strand
AGAATCTTATTAGAATCATCATCGAGAATAATGGCTATTACAAAACAACAAAACAACAACATTCAGAAGCATTACAGTAATGATTATCATGTTATAAAAATAATACAAAACATCTGAATGGCTAAAAATAAGCTCTATTAGTTTTCATTATATATAAAAAATATACCTTGTCTTTTAATTTCAGAGAAATATGTGTTTCGGATATGTTTTCTTGAGATTCACCAACAGATCAAAGGTCTGTGCATGTATCCCAAATTCCCAACACACCCTGGGGCACCCATTTGTGTTACAGAATGAGTGAGTAGGAAAAACTGACAATAACTGCATTTGACACACATCTCGTTCATCCCATAAACA
>NW_015512608.1:21987-22948 GCF_001515645.1 Sinocyclocheilus grahami | reverse complement strand
TAGTCGTGAGAGGGTGAAAGGTGTGTTTAAAGGAAAATTTGCTTTGTTTGAAGTTTGAAGAAACACTCATAAACCTGACCGTGTATCAATGAGAAAGCCACTAGGTGGTGTTGTACATCTGGAAACAACAGCAGCTGCGTGTGTTTGTGGAAATGGGCTGCAGCTGAAGTTTCAGAGAGTTCAGTCTTGGGTCATTAGAGAGGATTGTTTCGGACACTACAGACACCAGACGCCACCCACCACATGGCATTGTGGGACGAGCCAGATGCAAAGCAGGATGTCATGCTTTCTTTCCCTGACGTACATGAAAATAGGCTTTAAAAACATCACACGGATGAAGCCAGCAAAACATTCACTGCATATTAAGGAGAACAAGCTTCCTCGGTCTACAGACAGAAAGCTGAACTGAAACCATTCGCTCTGGCATGTCACAAACATGCAAAATTGTGACACGCTTAAATGGTTTAGAGTGATAACCCACCGATCTCAAAGTAGCAGCACAACCGCCATGCCACCTGACTAGTAAGTGTGACAATCCAAAAAGCTTCCACAAAAAAAATGAAGAAAAAAAAAGATGACTCACAATTTCCACAGAAAATACATATTTAATTCTCAACATATGCAGCTATAGCTTTTGTTTCTATGATGTTACCATAGCAATAAGAGAACGACTCCACAAAAAGAAAAATGCTAAGGAGCCCAAACTGCTTCATAAACGGGCCCACACGAAACCGTCGCCCACAGAGCTCTGCAGATTTCAAACCGCTAAAAATGTGAAATTCTACATATCCTCTACCACTTAAGTTTTAAGTTTATTAATATACATTTCTGTCCAAAAGTTTACTTTTTATGTGGAAGAAATGCATACTTCTATTCAGAAAGAATTCATTGTTACAATGATCTTATTAGGTTTGCCGCGATAGATGGTGTTTTCGGTTATACCGGTGTTAAGCCGCAACAC
>NW_015512608.1:19177-20412 GCF_001515645.1 Sinocyclocheilus grahami | reverse complement strand
TGAAAGCCGGAATGGAGCGAGGGATAGATCCGGATGAGAAAGAGCATAGGAGATGTCGATGTCTTGTTGCAACCTGTCGGGGAAACAGTATAACAGAACAGACAAGTAGCTCAAGTAGCTGAACAGCTCAGTTTTTCCCACCTTTATTTACATGTGTTCCCCCTCGATGTGTCCCATAAAACATGTTAATTAATCTTTCAGCTCCCTGTAGTTTTTGCTTTTGGTGTGTGTGCACGCATGAGCGAAATGTTGAAAACATGAGTCAGACGAGTCAGTCTAGTGCAACTTTGCATAGAAAAAGAACGGATAAACAGAGCAGTTAAACACAAAAACACATTCTGTGCGAACAGCCACTTATGATGCCAAAATGCGTAAATAATCAATTTTAACCCTCTGGTGATCGGCCATTTTGACCAAAAAATGTAATGTTTTTTTTGTTTTTTTTTACTTCATCTGAATGGTACGGACATTTGCCAAACACTCACACTCACACACACACACACACAAACACAAACACAAAAAAAGAAATCATGGACATGATTCGAAAAAGTTAAAATCCACGTGAATCGGAAGTTGCGACCGACTTTACTTCCGTATTGTGACGTACTTTCCTTCACGCGCTGTCAAAGCTCACGGAACACTGACAGTTGGAGAGGCGTGTTTAAGGACGTTATGCTCAAGCCCAAGCCATCAAACTGACGTCATCAGAGAAGGTCCGTCATTTCAGAGCGGAGGTGCATTTTCAGATTTGGATTAAATATTACGAAGGCAAATCATTTTTTTTATTGTTGATTGACTTAAACGGATGAATTGTTCACCACAAAAATAGCAGTGTGCGCTAACAAAATAGTCAATTTTGATTTCATGTGTACTTTAAATGGTCCTGGGGGGGAAAAAAAGCCACACTTGTACTGTTTGCAGTCAAAAATGACCGCATTGGAAATGAAGGGGAAACGAATTTCATCTAGTGGAAACATTTGGTACTGCGCCCAAACAAAAACTTACCGAAAGCTCATTTTTAGATCAACCACAAATTTGGAACTACTTGTTCAGATGTATGGCTTTTTTATTTTTCAGAATAATAAACAAACTTCTATAACTTTTTTTTTTTTTACTTAAGCAATAATCTGCCACGTGTTTTTGAAAAGTTTCATTTTCAGGTCAATGCTCAAAAAGTGGTAACAAGTAATAAAAGGATCATAACTGTGCCATAAATATAATTTATTACCATAAAA
>NW_015512608.1:14532-16390 GCF_001515645.1 Sinocyclocheilus grahami | reverse complement strand
AATTAATTTTTGGGCTACCAAAATCTGAAGAATGCCTGTCCGAAGGGCTACCAGGGATTTTTAAATTTTGCGAGCCCTGGAAAGGATCACTAAATGATTCAAGAGACATCACATCATATCACAAAGACATCATCATATCACAACATTCACAAAGCAGCAGAGGGTTGTCAGTGCATGTTAACAAACATGTCATCCTTCCCAAACACTGAACGTATCCTGTGTGAGCATAGCTTATATTTCTGAAAGGAAATGCAAGCTACCTGACTGCTATTTGACTGTTATAGAGTGCGTGTGTGGTTATGGGGTGTTTGTTAACTCTCTTTTTCCACTTATGAACAACCACAATCAGGGACATGATTTGAAAAGGTTAAATGGTCCTGATAAATAAATAAATAAAATAATTTTAAAAACCGGCCGTTTGCAGTCAAAAGTGACCGCATTGGAAATGAATGGGACTTTGCTCTGGGGCCCCTCTGAGCCCTATTCATCCATATTTCATTTGACATTCAGAGGGAAAGAAAAAGAAAACACCCTATGGAATAAGCCTTGAGGGAGACGATAAGAGGAGACCGTTAAAATGGAAAATATAAACTTTTGTGGTCCAGTGAGTACGAATGAATAAGAACAAGTGTGTTACTGTACTGTCTCTGTGTAACAATACGTTCATGTAAGCACGTCTCCAACAGAGAACAATGGCAGCTACTCACAAACACAGGGAAATATCAACATACTGCAACAGTAAAAAAAAGAAACAATTGCTGTCTGACACAGTGTCTACACTGGAAATAAAAAATAAATGATTTCTTTACTGGAAATAAAAAAATTAAAATTAAAAAATTAAAATATAAAGTGGTTCACAACGCAAGCGCCCAGTGTGGCATGATGTGTCCCTCCCACTACATGAGCCATTGTGTAGGTGTAAAAGTGTTTAAAATTTAATAAAAAAACATTTTTTTGACATGGGGTATACATGTGTTGCATCATTCAAAATGAATGAACAAAAGCTATTATTGGTAGAGCTGCACAATTTGGGGAAAAAATTCAAACTGTATTTTTTGATAAAACTTGTGATTGCTATTTTAAAAAGTTTGTTTGTATCTATACACACACATAAATATATACATAGAGAGAGAGAATTATAATAGTAATTATAAATTAGTAGATTATTGTTAAAATAATCATGATTAAAATCATTAAAATAGTTTTTTAGTAATAGTAATATAATAACAATAATAATAATAATAATAATAATAGATAACTACATGAGTAACAAAATAAGAAATTACTAAAATAAAAGTACTAAAATGGTCAAATAAAAAAAATTATTATAAGAAATAAATATTTTGGGCATTTTACAGTACAACTATAAAATTTCAATACTAAATAGTTATGGCTGTCTCATTTCTTCATTTTGAAATGTTAAACCATCAAGTTTGTTCGGAAAACCACAGGGAGCTCTTAAAGCTTCTCGTTTGTTGACAACAGCCAGTTCATAAACGCTTCTCATTACAAGTTTGTGATGATAGTTGGTGCACCTTACATTCCCAAATGCATGTTATAAGCAACCCAGAGGACATGCAGAGATGTAGTGCATGTGGAACAGCATTTCATGCAGGATCATGACCTGCTCGCGTGTAAATGCCACGCTTCTTTCTAAAATCCAAGGCACATTTAAATAAATTGCAACCCTTGCCATGAATTTTATTTATTTTATTTTTTTTACATGCAGCCCTAAATTTGTAATCCCTTCACCAATCAGTACTCAAGAGATTAAGTGCAGCACAACTGAATGGCTTTCAAGTCAATGGTAAGATTTTTTGTCACAGGTTGTCTTGCTTAAATGTCATCCAGTTGTGTG
>NW_015512608.1:2520-3021 GCF_001515645.1 Sinocyclocheilus grahami | reverse complement strand
AATTGAAATAGGTTTCACGCACTAAAATTACTAACTGGATATAAATGACGATAAATGCTGAACTAAACAAAACTAACTGAATTAACTAACTAAAATAGTTAACTGACCAAACTAACTAATGCTTAGACGTGATGAAAAAGTTAAATCAAGGTAAATATCACTTGTGAACGGGATAATTTTTTAATGTGCGTCATTTCCAATCAAGCTGTAATTTTGTCAAAATAAACAAAAAGTGTCAAATTATTTAATGGGATAGTTGAAATGAAAATTCGCTCATCATTTACTCATCCTCATGTCATTACAAACCTTAATCTTGTTTTGAAGAACGAGAATAACCAAATAGTTTTGGTTACCATTGACTTACATTGCATACAACATTTCTCAAACTATCTTCTTTTATGTTCCACAGCAGAAAGTACGTAACAGTACATTGTTAGTGGACAAATTCAATTAAACTAGTCGTGAGAGGGTGAAAGGTGTGTTTAAAGGAAAATTTGCTTT
>NW_015512608.1:0-792 GCF_001515645.1 Sinocyclocheilus grahami | reverse complement strand
TTATTATTATTATAATAATTTATGTTATTATTCAGTATGAATATACAAATGCATTATTACTATTATTATTTTAATTATTTATTATAATTGCATGCCTGAAAGAGATTAATGTTTAAATACATTTTGGATTAATTTGAAAAAGCTTTTAGGGCACCTATAATACTGTAGTAATTAATAATTTAAAGTTAATTAAAAGTAATTTAACATGCTTCATGTTTGAGTCAATTTTAAGAAGAAATATGTGAAACCTTCTAAAGAATGGATTGAAAAATGGCAAAATGCCTTAAGGGAATCTAAAACTATACTCTATAGCTCACAATCATTTAATAAGCATAATGAGCAGTGGATTTGTAGGATTATGAGTGACAAGTGAGTTTATTTTGCTTTCTGTAACCTTGTCTGATCAATGATATTGATATTGTTGGATCAATCTGTAGACAGATGAACTAGAGTGTAAAACTGGATGTAAAGACTATGAATGTATAGGCAATTGTGGCTCCATGACTGACGACTTCATGAAGTCATGCTCAGTTGACAGTAAAGATTGTGCATGTTCGTTACCACTGCACGTGTCGGAAGGGCAACACAAATCACCTTCACATGTGTCCGTCTTACGAGGGAATGTCACTGCCGGGTTGAATGTTCGTGTGGTGAGCCTGATGGTGTGATGGGAATGATTAATGTGTGAGATCTCAGAAGGTTGTTGAAAGAGACTGAAAGATGCTCAGAGGCACGGAGGAGGCTGAATGAAAGCCGGAATGGAGCGAGGGATAGATCCGGATGAGAAAGAGC
>NW_015512607.1:7511-8418 GCF_001515645.1 Sinocyclocheilus grahami | reverse complement strand
ACTATATAGTGTGTTTGGACAGATGTGGATTGTTTAGTATATTCATATTTTCATAGGTTAATGTGATGGATATAAATAGGGAAAAACCGAGATGAATTTTGTATTTTGGATGCTTTTATTCAGTCAAATATCCATGCTGGTATACCTTGATGTATATTTTTTGTCAATTAGATATTTAGGTGAACTATCATGTTTGACATGGTGCTGGTACTTATTCCCATCAGTTCCAACCTGCAATGGAGTTCAATAAAAATACTGTCTTGAGAAAGAGAAAGCTGATCATTTAAAACTACACAATTTGACATTTAAAAAAACAACCTCTCCGAAATAAGGCAAGTACCTCGGGTGTTCTAACCATAACCCACAAGTTCTTAAACCATACAGATTGGAAAAAAGTTTCATGCTCATTTCATACAGCAAGCCTTAGAAAAAACATACACAAACTGACATTCGCAAAAGTGCCCTGGACGTTATTGAATGAAACCACCGGTTGAAATGTGAAACTTTGAGTGGAGTACCTTTCTTATTAAGCATGTCTGGGCGTGCGCTTATGCTTTTAAAATATTGTAGATTCAGATACATTAAAGCAAACCATGACAAGATAAGCTGTATTAACACAAAATCAGCTTATGCTATATAATAACATTGTTCACATTTCATTATGCCTCACCAGTGATTGTAACTGAACAGCGAGCAAGCTTTCCTGACCGCATCACCAAAAGCATTAGGAGAAATGCTTATATCAAAATGACAATGCACACGATTGTTTAACTCTCCTTGTGCTTAAGTATAGCAAAATTACCAGGGCCTGATCGCAAATGCACCACTTGAATGAGGTTATGGTTTGACTGCAAAGAATACTGACAGAATAAAGAAAATCAATAATAAAATGAAGCGTAACTTAAAT
>NW_015512607.1:6644-6867 GCF_001515645.1 Sinocyclocheilus grahami | reverse complement strand
TGTGTTTGACCTTGATAAATGTTTCTCACATTCTCAGAGAGAGAGTCAAAGACAGAGAAAGGAGGGGAGACCCGTCAATAACTGGAACAAGACCTAAGAGAGCTGCACAACAGAACTCATTCACTTTGAATGAATGTCAGTTTTTCCTCTTTATATTGATTACATCCAAGTCAGAGAATTTGAGATGGACCTCTCGATCACTAAGCATCCAACACGAAGCAGC
>NW_015512607.1:2692-5043 GCF_001515645.1 Sinocyclocheilus grahami | reverse complement strand
AAAAAAAAGAATCTTACTTTCTCTGGGTCCATAGGAGGGCATTTCCAGTTGAACAGATAATACTGCAGGTTACCATCACCAATCCCAAACTTGAGCTTTTCCAAGAAAGCCTTATTGTCCATTAGATCCAGCGCATTGAAAACATCAAAACCTTTCTGATGTCCCAAAACATCCCCACCAAAAAAGAGGGAATATGAATTACAATACATGAAGACATGATTTAATATCAAATCATTAGAAATTAGCCATTAGTCAACAAATCATTAGTAATAGTCTTGGGTTAACAAGCTCATTTGTGTTAGGCAACGCTTCTGATGTGTTTTGTGTCAGTTATACCTGTTTAGCTAGGATGAGAGCATCATTCATCAGGTCTATGAGCGGCGTCTCTGTGTGGACATTGTAAAAGGAATAAGCAGCCTTTAGGCTTTTGTGCAGTGGATGATGCATCACTGTGGATGGCAGGGTGTAGAAACTGATGAAGTCTGTTAGCATCCCGCCAGAGCCCTTTCAAGGAAGCACAATAAGGGAGTAAGATAATCTTGATAAAAATATGATCAGCACGTTTGTAGGTGCATGTTGCTATGCGTACCTCGACTACATAAGTGTCAATGATGTTCTCCTGTGGTAGGAACCAGTGCTTCACCTCCTCTTCCCCCATGACAGGCCGCAGGTGGAACCGGCTCAGGTGTTTCTGCAGCAATGCTGTCACCTGCTTCATATCCCCATCTCCCATCTGCCTCAAACCAGGAGTACGAGTGCTCTAAGGAAAAATGCAGAACAAAACCATAGAATAAAATAAAAAAAAATAAAATAAAACAGCTTATGGGTTTGGAACAAAATAATGTTAATATCTGGATGCACTATTCCTTTAAGTGTGTTGTTTTGACAAAAAAGGCTTACATCATGTAATCTGTAGAGCTTCATTGTCCGTTGTAGTGTCATATTTCTGCTGAGATGGGAAAACTTAACCTCCACAAGCTTCCTGGGGTTTAGAGAGCGATGCCAGTATCTGTAAAGATTCAGACAACAGGTTAAATCTCACCAAAACGCTTCAAATTAGCAACTAATAACATAAACTGATGATTTAGTGAAGCAGCAATCCAGTTAGATTTAATACCTGCATGTAGAAACAGGTTTGGGCAAAACTACACCAGCAGTGTATACAGCCTGGAAAATTCCCTCTAAATTGACCCGCCGTGTGATCTCTCGGATTAGTACAGGAGCGACACGCTTTGAGCGCAATTTTTTATGCACGCACAGGAAGTTAATCTCCACCATCCTCTTCAACCTTTGGATCGAAAGAGAATTAGTGCATTAGTAAGGACTGGAACAATGAACAATTCTCAAAATGTACAAACAGATTTGGTAAAACCTGCTCAAGAGTTTCAGGCTTCTGGTGGAGGCATTGATGTGATGTGGCCTCATACTCACGTGTCATAGATATGGATGTCAGCAGGAATTGCACTGATGAACCCAACCAGCTTCTTATTGGACGAGACCCTGACACCACAGTGCCACTGGGGCAGCCAACCCGGGGGACGTAACGCCCTAACAGTTAAAGACAGCAAAAGAAACTCACACATCTTACCCTGCATGCGGTGCAATGCACTACATTACAGACATCATCTAAGATGGGCAGAATATAATGCAAACCATCAAACACTCACTTACCATTTCAGAAAGTTAGGAGAGTAGTCAAATCTAAACATGTTGTCATCATCCTCAACATAATTTTCATTCAGCAAAGTGTATAACTCCTTAAGCTACAAAAGAAAAAAAAAAGACTATGATGTTGTATACATAGGATTATTTTATATCTCAGTGAATAGCAAATACAGTATAAACATTTTATGTCACACATGCACATACCACTTCAGCGTTGCTGAGGTCCAGTGTGTCCCACATAAAGCCCTGTGGGAGGGAATATGGCTCTTGTCTGATATTTTCTTTATCCGGCTCAATTGGCCCATGAGTTGTCACCACCTCATCTGCAAAGAAACAGAGGGAGCTCTTTAAGTCTTTCAATGTTGTTTATCTAGAAATAATATACAATGTAAAGCAGGGATTCTCATTTTTTTTGTAAGCCAAATCCTTTTGACCAAAAATATTTTCTTTAAGTAACCCCCAAGATTTTAAGTGAATATTTGAATAATTTAACAACACATTTGCTTGTTCAAGATTCTGATATATTGGTTACTGGTTACATGTTATGCAGGCAAACAAAATATTTAATCTTTTTTAGTAAGTGTTTTAATTTGATATATTTTTACTTTTAAATGTATTTATTTAAACCAGGGATTTATGAACCCCAGTTTGGGAAACTCTGATGTAAATGATAATGAACAATCAGC
>NW_015512607.1:0-1136 GCF_001515645.1 Sinocyclocheilus grahami | reverse complement strand
CTATATATCCATCAAGCAATTAACGAGCTATTATGTTAGCCGACTCGTTTAAAATACACGAACTCTCCTCCTGGTTACCTGGTTGCTAAGCTAACAGATTGTTTACATCTCTGGGGCAGTTAAACGGCGACGGGATGCCGCGGCTAATCCTCGCGCAAACAGCAGCTCTTTAGCGCCTGCTCACCCCTGCATGTGCTCATTTTCCTCCTCGTTGTCTCCGTCGATGCCGCAGGTGTCCTGGTCGTCCAACTCCAGGCTCTGCTGGCTGGCCGCGGACTCGCTGTCCTCCGCCATCATGAATGAATCTGCTGCAAATCCTCACGACAAAACCACTCAATAAAAACCACGGAAAACAGCACCGTCTACCGATTATTGCCACTAATAGCCCTTGAGATTGTAAATGGAGACACACAAGGCCAACGAGAATAAAAAAAAGCAAATATTTTAACTTTATTATTATTAAAAATGTTTTATGGTTTAATTGTAAAATTATATTATAACAGGCTAATAATGTTGCTCAAGTTTACAGTAGTCTGGTTTACCCTATCCCAAAGTAAACTGACACAATGTGTAATATCACAATTAAAGCAGTATTTATTTGTTCACAATGGAATATATTTTTCTACAAAAAAATTATAATACAAAATAAAAACGTAAAAAGCTAAGTAAAACCACAGCTTGTAATCAAAATATAAATGAGAAAAGAAATAGTGATAGTAGATATAAATAGTAGCAGCTGTTATGTTTACGAGTGAGTTGTGCTTTGCAATGACTGCATTGTGTTTTAACAACTTGTGAGTAGAAGCTGCTCCATAACCAGTTGGTTTTTGCCTTGAAGCTTTAAAACAGTTTCCCAGATGGTAAAAGGGAGAACAGACAATGTTTGTTTCAATCAGACATATTCCAATTAGCTCATTCTGTACTGTGAAATATGAAACTCTTCTCATAGTCTTGGATTAGTGAAAGAGATCGGTATACCTCTCATCATTGACCCTTGATTCATAGCCCTAAGAGTGTAGATTAAATTGAATATCAGTATATATATTACAAATTATATTGGCATATTAGAATAGATATTATTTATTTCATTTAAATATTAAATAATATGACTGGTTAGGGAAAGTCAAGTAATTTTT
>NW_015512606.1:8048-8418 GCF_001515645.1 Sinocyclocheilus grahami | reverse complement strand
AATTGTTTCTGCAATGAAATATTTTTTCTATAAGACTGATCATTTCGGGCTGTAATTACCAACTGTATGAAATCCCTTATAATATCCTTTCTATTGTCTTATGGATATTTTTTTACCCATTTATGGTACCAGGATTTGTAATGTTTCTGGATGAACCATTACATTTTTGATGAAATAAATGCAGCCTTGGTGCTGCATTTATTTCATCAAAAATGTAATCAAAAAACACTAATGTTATGAAATATTATCACAATTTAAAATAACTTTTTTTTTAAATTGTAATATATTTCAAAAATGTAATTTTGTAATGGAATTTACTCATTATTCCAGTCTTCAGCGTCACATGATCCTTCAGAAATCATTATAATAT
>NW_015512606.1:5981-6626 GCF_001515645.1 Sinocyclocheilus grahami | reverse complement strand
AAGGACCTTTAGCACGATTGTATTAATAATTCATTTTTAATTTGAAGTAATTTCAAATGTCTCAAATTCAATTTAGGTGCCATTTCTTAGGACTATACTAAATTATAACTAAACTAAAATTAAACATCTTTAAAAACACTCTAAAACATAATTAGAAATGGATTAGCACATGAATGAAACTAAATGTGTAATGAAACAAAACAGCGATTCAACTCCTATTCCAAAGTGGTGTGCTGTGATTGTTTGAGAGGATGACCTCTGACCTGGGCAGCTGGAGACTCGGCGTAGCATGCGGTCGACCTGTGCGAGTGTGTCGTCCCAGCAGCAGGTGCTGGCCTGCATGTGTGGCTGCAGCAGCTCCAGGCGCTCCTTCAGCTCCTGATACCCCGCACACGTCACCTCCTCCGTCTCCTTAGCAACCATTAACTTTTCCAGATCATCCTCAAGAATTATGACCCTATAAGAAAAAAAAAAAAAACTTAAGGTTCATCAGCTTATTCTACAGCAAAATTACCAATGTGTTATACTGGAATAGTTTGTGCACCATAGGTAAAGGATTATATATGTACAGTATATATATATATTTATTTTACATTTTTTTTGTATTCAGCACAGTAAATCAGCTGCTACTGAGTCAAATCTTAT
>NW_015512606.1:1808-2599 GCF_001515645.1 Sinocyclocheilus grahami | reverse complement strand
TGTGTGTGTGTGTGTGGTGACACTTACAGGGTGAATCCTCGTGAGATGACTTCTGTCTCCTGTATGAGTCGCAGTGATTTGCGAGACAGACTGGTCAGCGCTCGGCTGTTGTTCACCAAACCCTCCAGCTGGAGAGCCAAAGACTGGACGCGTCGCTGAAGAGCGGCCTTACGCCACAGAGACAGACCACGACACACACACGTAACACACACCAGGACAACGCACAGCCACAGAGCCCACTCGTGGTCAGGGTACGACAAGCACACGCCGAGCAGGACAGCTAGCAGCCCGACCAAAACCGACACATCCCTGTAACACAGAAACGCATCAGTAATATATCAACCTGAGGTGTTTTTGTTGGCAATGCCGTGGGTGTGTACCATATAGAGGGTGGCGAGAGGTAGTGTGGCGCTGGCACAGCAGTGCTGGCACTGGGGCAGACGGTATCAGTGGAGCCCAGAGAGAGCACACTTGGATCCAAGAGCTCGATCAGCTCAACATCCTCTTGCAACAGCACATCCTGAGATAACAGACAGCGCAGAGAATACTGGCGGAAGGCAGAGTCCTGCGGGAGCACAAACACAGTTGAATCTTTATGCAGCAGCAAATCAATCTAATTATTGGATCATTCGACTGCCTTGAAGCAATAATGGGTTTCTGTACTGTAATGCACGACAAGATCTTGTTCTATGAATCTCAGTTTTATCAAATTAATTGTGATATAAAATGATTAGTATCAGTTAGATCAAAGTCCCTTTAAGGCAAGTCATGTCACTCAGCGGCCATCTTTG
>NW_015512606.1:0-435 GCF_001515645.1 Sinocyclocheilus grahami | reverse complement strand
TAAAATTGTGCATTGTGCATAACAGTAACTGTAAAATATTAGGTATGGGATTAGCATATTTAGAGTTTGGGGATTTCTGCTCAAATTTGGGATAGTTTAACTGGTCAAACTGAGCTAATTTTGACTGGCCAATGGGCTGGTTTTCTTGAGCAGATCTGGCAACCCTGCACACCCCCTTAAATATTTATATGATTATGCATATTTTATACATGTCTGAAATCCAGCTGTATGTTGTGCTTGATTCTCACCAGCTGCTGCTCCTGCCAGCAGGTGGCGTTATCTTGACGGAGAGGATTCAGACTGCACAGAGCATCAACCAGCCTCCAAACACCACCCTTCTGCAAAAACACACAAATAAATGCCTAAAGCACACTAGATTTCTGAGGAAGACTAACATAGCTCATGCTGTTGTTCATCAGAGCAAGTCAAGCAAAT
>NW_015512605.1:24108-24716 GCF_001515645.1 Sinocyclocheilus grahami | reverse complement strand
AAATATGCGATTTATTGTACATCGCGATTTCAAAATAAAAGTTTCCGAATTTGTATGTGGCCAAATATTAAAATTAAATGGATTTAAACGTTGTTGAATCACATGAAACATCACCAGGCCGTTGGCGCCCTCTGCAGGTATTTGTTATAATATAGGCATATTACATTTATGTCTTCAACAGTGTTGTTCGATAAAACCATGTACTTGGTTTTGATACTTTATTTGAGGCCAATTATTATTGCCTCATCGTTACTTTATATATAAATGTAGTCATATTAAAGCCTGTTTTTTCCCTTAGTTCTATTTGTATTACTAAAAAAATATCAGATTACTCACTTGTCAAAATACTCAGTAGTTAAGCCCTAGATTAGTTAAAACATTTCAAAATACAAGTGCTTTGTTTTACTTTTTGTGATTAAAAGACAGATATTTTGTCATTTGAAAATTTCTTTAAATATTAAAACATTGTCTCGGTTTAGTGAACCAAGTATCTGTATTTTGTCTGACCTTGTGAGCTAAGTGTATCGTCACACCCCTAGTGTCTATGAGCGTGATAAAGCTCGTTTTCCAAGTGTATGACATAGCTTTCATTCTTCAGGTCAATCATA
>NW_015512605.1:21533-22799 GCF_001515645.1 Sinocyclocheilus grahami | reverse complement strand
ATTTTTTAAAAACATATATTTTAGCAATCAATATTTTATGAAGTAAACAATATTATGTCCCAAATGCTGATGAAAATGTTACATTAATATTTTGTTAAAATATTTCAATATCTGGAGGGTTTATAAATCATTTTGCATTACTTAGTTAAAAGCAAGTCATGACCATTAAAAATGGTTACATTTGTTTTAGTTTCTTGCGCATCCAGTAAGTTTGTGTATAATTATAATTTTTATATGTGCATTTAGTTGAATTCTAACGATTCAAAGGTTTTTTTTGGCCATTTTTATAACACACAAACTACATCACAGTGATTAAGTATGATCAGATTCGGTAATTTCGGCAGTGTTTAACCAAAAAGTGATTTGATGCTTGCCATATATGGGGCTTGTGAAGATAAAATTGCGGTCCATTAGTTTTGATTGACATTTAGACTTTATGCTTGATTTTACAGTACCAACGTGCCATGGGTGCAATATGAAGAACCTTAACTGTAGATCAGCTTTCGGCCACTTGGAGACACTGTCGTCATTCACATCGGCTGTAGACGTTCGGGATGATGTCATCGAGAGAGATGAATCGTGTGGCGTTTGCTTTGTCTCACTGTATCTCGCTCTTGCCGCATTTAAACGCACAACAGGCTCTTTATAATGGAGCCGGTCGTTTCAGAAGCACTTGGTTGTGAAGTAAATCCTCTAGAGGATCGTTAGGGGTGATGTATGTGTATATGTGCTATGCTTTCGTTCAATGGATAGAAAGATAAATGCACATTGAAATCAAGGTTTTGACAAGAAGAGCTGTCAATTGTGGACTAAAAGATGTGAAAACTAAGCATAACATCCCTTGATCCAAATCCAAATGCTGTTGAAATGACTTGGTATTTATTCTGTTGGTTTGCTTTCCTGAAGTTCAGCTTGACATTTCCTCTCCATTTATGCGGAGAAGCCTTAATACTGTATTTTGAGGTGCAGAATACACAATTTTCTGGCTGGGCGTCTTTCCTGTGCTGAAAGAGTTTAAATATGCTTTTAGTGTCCTTTTTGTTTTCCACATGTGAGATTTTTTTCTTCACACACACTCATGTTGTATCTTCTCCCTGGTGTATCCCCTCTTTCGCGAAAGATGCAAGTGTGTTTTGCATACTTGTGCACTAGTCCTTGATGCCCTGGGTTTGTGTTGTCTTAAAGAAACCACGTTCATTAGACGCAGCTGTTCTGTCAGTATCTCGGGATGTCGTACAGAGGGATTTTTCATGCATCTGTGAGTCT
>NW_015512605.1:18472-20261 GCF_001515645.1 Sinocyclocheilus grahami | reverse complement strand
GTTCAGCCACTGTGAAATTAACTTCATTCGCCTCCAACTCTCCTCCCATCAAAGTCATAATTCTCGCCGCCTCCTGAGATCTAGTGTCAGATTCTTAAAGATTGCGGAGTGGCCCAAAGTGGTGCGCATGCTGCCGGAAATAATCGCTGAGAGAGGGAGTGTCGCAGCCAAGGGAATAGCTTGATTCTTATTGCTTGTTTTCTTGTTCTTGTCCTCTTCAAGATGATGACAAATAAAAGCTTGTGTGAAAGTCGGTGCCGTTTGGCAGGTAGGGGTTTTGTGTTTCTGCCGTGGGACTGGAGAGATATTGTATCTAGGAAGTGAAGTACGGAATTGTTTCATGGGCCATAAACGAGGTAAATGGGATGCATCCCTTATGTACGCCCAGGCACCCAAGTACCCTTGTCTCAAAATCTCAAACTGTGTTTAGTGGACGCTTCTTGTTCATTTCGTTGTTCCGGTGGTGCCTGAGGAACCTCAAGAGGCTAGAGGCTTTCCTCCAGGTGGGTGTTTCCAGTCACACCAAGCCAAGCCCCTCGGATTTACCTTGATTTCTGGTGCCCCCGGTGTGATTTTTGTCAATATTTGCCTTCCTCCCCAGGCAGTTCCAGATCGAATAGAGCTTCTGCAACTTTCGATGCCAGATAGAGTTACTGTCAGCTTGATCTGGTGGGGTTAGTGGGGTGTAAGGATACTCCTGCTGGCAGGAACCATTCGTACCCTAATTATAGCCGCTCATCAGATCTAGCTTTTATCTGTAAGAAAATTGTTATTGATCTCTGGTGGCACCTCAAACACCAAATTGAATCCGCTACCGCCAGTGTCCTTAGAGTTGGGGTGTTTATAGCCAGCCGTTCGATTTCCCAATGGCTCCGTCTTTGGAGTTTCAGGGCAGTTCCCAAAGCATGCCACAGTGCACCACATCATGGGAATTTATTAGCATTCATATTTGCTGTAGGTGGAGGCCATTTATTGTCATCTCACTGCTTTGTAGTGTCTTGCATAGTTATAAGACACTGTATTATGGTTTTAAGTAGTTCAATTTTAAAAACTAGTCTCGAGATC
Source organism: Sinocyclocheilus grahami (assembly GCF_001515645.1). Taxonomy (NCBI): domain Eukaryota; kingdom Metazoa; phylum Chordata; class Actinopteri; order Cypriniformes; family Cyprinidae; genus Sinocyclocheilus; species Sinocyclocheilus grahami. Next base: position 19,196 of record NW_015512605.1, on the reverse strand, counting down.
CCTGGGTGCTTAGATTTGGTATTAAATGTTTTTGAATCCAAGAATGAATCCTGTGCTATTAGTGTAATATCTGCATGTACGTAGATCCCTACTAGGGGTGTAACGGTTCTCGGTAAAAAATCGAACTGGACCGTATTCGACCCACGGTTCGGCACGCACTTGCACCGCAGGTCAACTTAAATCTGACAACGCATCTGTAATGGCTTGTTAAAGATAACAGCACGTAAAACAGACAGAGTTCGGCTAATGCATGTTTCTGTCAACAGATACACAATCTGGTTTCCCAATACATTACAACAACAGCGATGAACAAACCAGTCACTCTTTGTAAACTTTGTTCAATGCGAGTGCTGTATGCTCTAATATTACCAGTCATTTATGCCGTCATCACCTGGGTGTTGATTAGCGTGCGTGCAGGTGAGACATGTGATCTGTGTTTAAACTAAACTCATTTAAGCCTTGCTAGTTTAATCATTAAAGATCCAGAAGATGTGAATGAGTAGATTTGTCTGTGCACTCCTCTGAAGCAACAAACCCGCATATTTCACGTCAGAGCTCGCAAATACGGAGTTCTCTTTCAAGACTTGTACTTGAATAGACAAATTATGTCAACATACCTGTCTTGGTGAGTATCCCAGCAGACCGAATCGGTTGAAATTACAGTAGTAGATTCGTGCGCTGTCTTAAAGTGACAGCACTTTCTTAATGTTAATCAAACAACAAA
>NW_015512605.1:16295-17280 GCF_001515645.1 Sinocyclocheilus grahami | reverse complement strand
TAACTAGAAAGTGCCACTCGCCCATAAAATCCCCGTTTTGCCTCCCGCCGCCAGTAGAGGGCTGTGTGGCGCCGCTCGAAACCCTCCTGAAGCCGCTGTGAATGTGTGATTTGGAGCTGGAGCCCAGGGGAGGGTGATGCACCACATTTGCGTTCGAGGCCTCGGGAGGGTTTCGGCTTTCCGGAAACTTGAGGAAATAATTAGGCTAATACAGACAATGTCAATAACGACGTCAAGCGAATTGAACCTTTAGCGGCACGGAAGATATTGTGCCGTTTCCTTCTCCAGCAAAACCGTTTCAAATTAAGCAGCACCGCACAATCTGAATTAGCGCTGCGCGTGTTTGAGCCGATTAGCTGAAATAAATTGGCTCTCGCGCAGTAATTTTCCAGGCTTTGTGAGTACTTTGTCTTTAAACTAGCGTGCGACTGGTGAATGTGAAATAGGGGTGAAATGTTCTCTGCGTGTTTCATGTTTTCGAGGGCTGTGTGATGTTCAGAGAGCAGTTCTCACAGAGAGGCGTCTCGCTGCGCGTCCCTCCAGTGTCTTTCCCTTTCGTCTTGTCCATTGATCCCGTTAATTGATCTCGGTTTTTTCCTCCTCACCGCAGGTATGCCATTCCTCCCGAGCACGGCAAGAGGTTGGAGCGGCTGGCGCAAGGTAAGACCTCACATCCGTTCTTTAGCGTGTCTCCATGCCGAAGTGGAACGTGGTAGGTTAGGCGATCAAAACAGAGGTCATTTACATACAGAAGTCTTAAAGGAAAAGGAGTGGGAACAGGATTAATGTTGGAAACTCGTTCACTTTTTGTTCCATACTTTTTTTCTTTGGTGCAACAGATATGAATTATATATATATACAGTATATATACACACACACTCACGTATATACATTTCAAAAATAAATAAACAAATACAATTTAAATGTTAATAAAAAATAAATAATAAAACTAAAATAATACATGTAATCTATAAAAAATAAAATA
>NW_015512605.1:2427-2820 GCF_001515645.1 Sinocyclocheilus grahami | reverse complement strand
AAACAATATTATGTCACAAATGCTGATGAAAATGTTACATTAATATATTGTTAAAATATGCCCATATCTGGAGGGTTTATAATGGTTTATAATAATTTTTCATTACTTACAGTTAAAAGCAAGTCAGTTTTATATCATATGTTTTCTTTTCTTGTGCATTAAATACATTTGTGTATAGCTTTAATTATCATTTTAAAAATATGTTTTAGTAATAAATTTTTTGGTGGTAAACATTATTAAGCCACAAATACTGTTAAAATATTTCCATATCTGGAGGGTTTATAAATCATTTTGCACTACTTACTGTTAAAAACAAGTCATCACCATTAAAATTGTTATATTTGCTTTCTTTTCGAGTGCATTCAATACATTTGTGCATATATATATATATAT
>NW_015512605.1:0-701 GCF_001515645.1 Sinocyclocheilus grahami | reverse complement strand
CTGCATCTGTTTGCTTTAAGGAAAGTTGTTGAATTCTTTATTTAATTTCAAAGCTTGTTAGCACAATATACCCTCATTTTAAAAAGAATGTTATTGACCATTTTATTTTTTGCGTAGCTACCAATTGCAAAAGAGACCTCAGAGTTTGCATGTAAAAATATTGTTTCTGTAATGAAAAAGTTCAGTTCCCTGATCAAAAGATGTGGGAACCATAAAACTGTGAATAGTAAATGCAAATGCAGGAGGTAACATCAAGGACTCCTCATTTGAAAGTTACACTAGGGCCAGATTTAATGCTAGTGCTTGACACTGGTCTCTGTAGAGTTTAATGCATTGACATGAATCATGTTGAAAGGGTCGTATCGTGTTTTTGGGTCAAGCTCTGGTAGGCACAGGTGCCCAAATGGATAAGGGTACAAAACTGATTCTTTAAGAGGTCTCGCTTGCTCTCTTGAGTATCTTTCCGTCCCCATTTCTTCTGTGTCCTCATATCTCTCTTGAAGTGTTAGCTCTTGATGTCTCTAGCTAAGCATTCTCTCTTTCTCCCGCTCTCCGGAGGCCTTATCTCAAGTTAACTTTCCACATAGTGGAGAACAGCAAGGCTCGTGCACAGAAAAAAAAGGAAAGAGTAGAAAATTTACTCACCCTTCAACTCGGCTTAATGCAACTATGCGTGTGCTCGTCCCCCCCCCCCCCCCCAC
>NW_015512604.1:7615-8430 GCF_001515645.1 Sinocyclocheilus grahami | reverse complement strand
GATCTTCTTTATGCACCAAGAGCTTGTAACAAAGAGAAAGGAAAACTTGAAATCGAATCATATGACCACTTTAAAATCTTTTCGGAAAGTCCAGCCTCAAGGCAATATCCTAACGTAAATAGAACATCACTAGTGACTGTTTTTTTTCAGGCACATTTAACCAGATTTTAATCATAACATAAAAAGCAAATTTTGCATATTTGCAACTACTTTTTGTCTCTTTGTGCAACTTCGGGTGACAATGATTTTCATGTCACCCATCCAGATCAGAGGCTCACAACTTGGTGTCACTGCTAAATGTATTTCACTAAATAATTTGTCTCTCTAAGGTAACCGGTGGCCTCTCTAGTATCTCTCAGGCAACGCACTCCGCCGCGGGAGCAGTCGTGTCCAAACCTCGCGAGTTTGCCTCTCTCATCCGCAACAAGTTTGGAAGTGCAGACAACATCTCTGCTCTAAAAGACTCTCTGGATGAACAACAAGGGCCTGACGAGCCTGTAACAAGTACACGGACAGCAGGCACTAGGACCCTAGGACCTGCGCAGCTGCAGTCCAGCCCAAAATACGGCAGTGAGGACGACTGCTCCAGCGCTACGTCAGGGTCAGCAGGAGCAAATAGCACCATGGGGGCTCCCGGAGGCCCTCCGAGCTCAAAAGGTAATACACTGGAGCATGGCCAGAGCTCCGGCTTTGATGCACTACTGCACGAGATCCAGGAACTGAAGGACAATCAGAGTCGACTAGAAGAATCCTTTGAAAACCTGAAGAGTCACTATCAGAGAGACTACACAGAAATCATGCAGGCCCTGCAAGAG
>NW_015512604.1:7193-7605 GCF_001515645.1 Sinocyclocheilus grahami | reverse complement strand
GAGATACAGGTACATGTTACTATAGAAACTGATTCTGCTGGCACTTTTGTGTGGTCTGTGTAGGTTTGTATAGATATTGAAGGTTTCACAGTCAAAACAGCATGCTTGTTGAGAAGGCGCTGGAGAGGATGATGATGTTCTAGATATCTGGCCTTTTAATTTTGCTGTTTTATCTCATTTTGTATGTTCATGTGTTAGGTGTGAACGTCTAGAGGAGCAGTTGAATGATTTAACAGAACTGCATCAAAATGAGATTCACAACTTGAAGCAGGAGCTGGCCAGCATGGAGGAGAAAATTGCTTACCAGTCTAATGAACGAGCCAGAGACATACAGGTGCTCATGTCCAACATTACTGTTATTTTGTTATCTTTTAGATACTATTATAGTATATATTATATCATTGGAATTAGC
>NW_015512604.1:4662-5360 GCF_001515645.1 Sinocyclocheilus grahami | reverse complement strand
TTTTGCAAATAAACTCTTCAAATGTAGTCAGTAAATGTGAATGTGTACATATATAAGAATCTAGAAATATGTATCTAAATATGAATCTGATATATATGATATATATCTAAATATGAATGTTTATATAGTATTTTCATTCAATTTTAGTTTCTATTATATGAATATTTTCATATTATTATATCATATTATTCATATGAAAAATGTTCTCATAACATTTACTTCTGTCAATGTCAATACATTTTGTATTGCATGATATTATACACTGTATATTCTATCGTAATTTACACAGAAGAAAGGCAGCATCAGAGCCACCTCAAAGCTGGCATATTTTAGTGAAGATTTAATGCTGCATTGTGTATTTTCACTGAATCCGACACAGTCTGGTCAGACTCTTTTATTTGTCACATACACACTACACCACAAAAATAAAAACCCATATATTCTGTCGTAACTTAAATGTAAGACATTTATTAGCATTCATGTCTTACATTATGTGAAATGGAAGATTTGGATCAGCTGCATTTGATCAGTGTTGTTTCTCTCAAAAGGATAGCTTAGCTGTCAGTAGCAGCTGTTACCCTTTGCTTATTTACTATGGTAAAATGTATAAATATAATGAATTTGTTAACATATCCACACAAAACTAATAACCACCAATACATCTGAAAGAAAAACATTCTAGAGCTAATCGGAAACAT
>NW_015512604.1:2072-3434 GCF_001515645.1 Sinocyclocheilus grahami | reverse complement strand
TCAGTGCTTCCGTACTGTTTCTTATAGCGACAATAAAATAGTCCTTTTTAGTTTTATTTTTTAAAATGAAATTAATAAACACGCTGTTTTAAAAATGCAAAATCGTATGACTGATTATTTGTTCAAAACCGTTATAATGCTCCCCAATTTTTTTTTGCCTTCACTTAGCAGATCACAGTTTAACTTTATAGGTTTATCATGCATCTCCCATAATCAGCCTCTTTTGGTTTTAGGAATATTTATAGTGAAGTTCCTATTTTGATATACAACGATGCTTTTGTTATTGAGCTGAAATGTGTATTTATGCATTTTCTGGTCAGGCAGAAAGGTACAGATGTCCAGTCCCTGAAAATATGAAACTACATTTTCATGTGGCATTTAGGTAGCACCTTTAACCTTTTTGAAAGATCATTTGTAAAATACTTTTTGGTCTGCTATTGTGCAGCAAGTAGTGTCATCTAGTTTATCTTTTTATAAATGAAATTGGATCGATTTTGAAAATCTAATCACAAAGTAGCTTATTCTTTAAATAGGTCTGCTTTCGTCTACAGGATGTACAGTATGCTTTGTTTTTTGTATAAAAACTATACTGCAGAGAAATATATTGCCGTATTTGCAGTTAAGCTACAATAGCAGTTCATATCAGTTTGATTCTTGCTTAGTCAAGACTGATTTTGCAGTTATGAGGTTTGGCAATTTTTTGAAGAAATATAATTTAGGTAATTCATTGGTTTAATAATTTATAAACCTTAGATTATTATAGTTGTGTAGCATTCAGTGAATGTGCAACAAAGTTTGCGGGCCTTCTGATATTAAAACAAATCTGTTAAACCTTGTGCATGTAACTGCTGGGTAAATGACAAAGATTACACATGAAGATTTTTTTATTTATCTTTTTATCTTTATCTTTTACTTATAGCACAATATCTGATCAATTAATTTACAGCTGGACTTCGGGTCTTTCGTGTCGTTTTGTCACTTTATCAGCTGATGGGAATGTCCCTGACAAAACACCATGCAACTTCATGCAGTTGTGGAGTTGCTTTACTGGTGATGCTGAAACTGTCTCACGGATGTACTAAACAGCCATCCATATTGAATTTCAACCTAAACATGGCAAGGAAATCTTGGATGACTACATCCTTTAATGAGCACCTATTTCCATTTGTACTCCACCCTCCTTCCTCAAATTTGCACAAGCAACTATTTCATTGAATCACTAATGTAATATTTGTTCACATGGTTTGAAATGACAGACTTGTTTGTATGCAGCATGACAGAGAAATCATACTTGGTGACTCAGAGACACTTTTAGCAATTTGTTTAATATAGAAAACATGACACACGGTTTTTTTTTTTTTT
>NW_015512604.1:0-447 GCF_001515645.1 Sinocyclocheilus grahami | reverse complement strand
TATATATATATATATATATACACACCATATATGTATATAGCTTTTATTCAATGCTATTGTACTTCATTCACTTGAAGCTGGTCTGCTGTCTGCTAATGCTTATTGAACACAGAATCAAAGAGGATACAGCTCTGAGCATCAGGAGAGGTCAGCACAAGTTCACATCAGATATGGGTAATGTCAGCAATCTATTACTGTACAGCTTACTCAATTGTACCATAGTGTGTAGAGTTGTTTTGTACACACCATAACATACCATTATACATATATACATACATATATAACACAACATATCCAGATGCTATTTCATTTGCACTATTTTATATTTCTCATATTGTTTATTCTGTTATATTCATTGACTTTATAAAGTCAGAATTGTGAAATAAAAAGTATTTATTTATTTTTAATTCAGTGGCGAACTTCCACATACGCACACACACACACACA
>NW_015512603.1:7206-8421 GCF_001515645.1 Sinocyclocheilus grahami | reverse complement strand
AAAAAAAAGAATATAAAATAAAATAAGATCAAATAAAGTCATGGAAACTTCTATTATACATGTGTGTAAATGACAGTAATTGATAAAAGAAAACTTTCATAAAAAATAAATAAATAACGTATTAAAGTAAAATATAAAAAACATTTATAAACTGAAATAAAACAGAACATCACAATAAAACAAAACCAAAACAAAATACAATAATAAATAGAATAAAATAAAATAATATGAATTCAGAGACACCTCCATCATAGGTGTCTGTAAATGACATTAAATCACGAAGGTACACTTTCTTAATGACAAATTTAGGCTATTTTTAAAATCAAATTCACATGGGACTTTATACAGAGGTTTAAATACGCCTTCAAATGTGGATCATCCAATCAATTTCAGTCAAACTCAATCTGTTTCATCAATTCCTTTTGACTCTATAAATAAACTGGATCAACAATCCAAGACAAACACCACCAGCACATTCTGTTTGTCTCTAACACATAAGTAGCACTGATGAATGTGCAGGCGCGTTTGAGCGCTGATGAACTGCTCTCATTTCAGCAACACACATGCCTTACACAGTTTATCCGTTCATCAGAGCATCAGAAGACCAAACAACCGTGTAAGACGGTTAAAGACGATTTCTCTAATGCCGCAGCTGCTCAATATGAGGCCACGAGGTCAAACGAATCCCACTTTTGATGATCCCTATATCCCTCATGCGCTCTTCCTTTTAATACCACTGACATGAGTAATCAATGCATGCAGACGCAGTCGTGTGAGCCAAACTCAAACAGCAGCTGGGCTCTGATCTCTGGAAATCTGTCTGGGATGCAAACGGAGCAAAGACAAGCCTCATTTTAACCCCTCACAATTAAAGCCAATCAGTCTGTACGCTCGAGCACGGCAGGGCAAACACTAGAAACGCCAACAGATTTCACACATGTCGTTCATTGCTGCTAATGTAGATTCAGTAACAGATGCATGTGTGTTTGTGTTGCAGTCGGATCTAATGACTCTGACTGGACTGCTGATCCATGAACCTCAAAAGCAATTTTGCTGCAAAAACATCCATTTACTACTTCTTTCTAGCAGCAAACTGAGGTCAGACTGCTTAAATCGGCTCGCGGGACCATGATACTGCATGCTGCAACTTTAAACAGAACTTTCAAACATAAATAAATATCGACATACAAATAAATACATATAAAAATAAACACA
>NW_015512603.1:4516-5741 GCF_001515645.1 Sinocyclocheilus grahami | reverse complement strand
TGATTTTAGCAAATGGCTGCAATATAACAAAGAGTGAAAAATTACCCACTGTACATAGCATACATATAGTGTTGGGTAGTAACTGATTAAATGTAATCTGGATTCTTTAATCAGGTTCCAAAAAATAAGTACTTGTAATTACATTACAGTATGTTATAAAATGCTCATAATCAGATTACAGTTACTTTTTTATGGGTTACACGATTACATATTATTCATATTATATTGAGTTAGGTCAAAAGTAGTCTAGAAGTAATCAAAAAGTAGTCCGACTACATTTCCTAGAATAACTACAATTTTCAGCATGTAATAATCTACCAAGCATATAAATATATAAACACACACACACACACACACACAAATATATATGTGTGTGTTTGTGTGTATATATTTTTTTGTTAAAAATTATGAACTATAAATTTGTGTTTTATGTAAACTTCACATGCAACATTTCAAACTATACCATTAAAGAGGCAATTCATATGTCCAACTATGTCAGATGTGACAGTGAAATAAATAACTAAATTAAATGATTAAATATATGAGAATTACACCATTATTATCTAATAAATTATTATAATACATAACATTAATTTTCTGCCTTCTCTCAATGAAAACAGAAACTTATTTTGCATTAAGACAGAAAAATAATTATGCTTGGCCACAGCGGGCCTCCGTATGTGCCGTTATGAAGTGAAATCTCAGCTCTTTTCTAGTTTATGGCCCTCATTGTGAATTAATCAGCGCTGCACATTTATGCACATGATTTCTCACAGCTTCAGTCCAAACTGGAAATCTGTGCACATGAGTCAGCTGAAACGTCGCCCGTTCATTTAACTCTAATTGAAGAAATCTTCAGCTCAGAGGGATCTGATTAACTATCCAAAGGTCTACACTTCCTTCTGAACAATCAAAACTTAGTGTTTCACAAGTTAATATGGTGCACGATTATGAAATAAAAATTAAATAAGCAATGTGGACTTAAGTAACAGTTGGCAGACATAATATACTATAAAAAATAACAAATAAATCCTGAACAGTCAAAGGAGTCTCTCCAAAACTGCTGCTTTGTGCAGTACAAATTCATACATAATTAATTCAATTCCATCCAAATGTATTTATGAAGCACTTTTCACCACACAAATCACTCCAAAACAGCTCTACAGAGAATAAAACCTCACAAACCTACTGAGCAAGACAAAGGTGATTAGACTGAGGGAAAATA
>NW_015512603.1:3817-4248 GCF_001515645.1 Sinocyclocheilus grahami | reverse complement strand
TATATATATATATATATGAATGAATGAACCAATAAATAAATAAATTCATTAGTGATTGAATAAATGCATACATAAATATAATTGCAAAAAATAAATAAAAAACACAAATAAATGCATAATAAATAAATAAATAAATAAACAAACAAACTAACACAAATGAATGAATTCCACACTTTGAGTCTTTTGAGAATAAATCAATTAAAGAAAGAAAGAATGAAAGAAAACGAACGAAAGAAAGGTGAAATGCAGATCTGAACTTCAGTCTGTTAACTTTGCTTAAGCTTCCCTGCATATTTTTTAATCTGCAGCTGCCACCTAAGCTGAATTATTCCCCATCTTCACCATAAGAAGTGTGCGGTCGTGCACATGTGAGCTGAAGCAACATAACTTTATGTAGCGTCTGCGTAGGATCATGCTGGAGTGTTGGACTG
>NW_015512603.1:1655-2447 GCF_001515645.1 Sinocyclocheilus grahami | reverse complement strand
TTCCCCTTTTTAGAGCTAATAAATAATAATAAACGTTACATTTACAAGGGTTTTATTTTAAACAATGCTGCTCTGAGTCATGCGAGAGAAAAAAACTCATTTCAGGTCTAAGAGCTCCTCTGCTAAACTAGCAGACAATGCTAACCTCGGGTCTACTAATGGCTCCTGCAAACGCTGTGTGTCATTAAACACGGCTAGACAGAGCTGACTGATGAGAGAACGAGGGAGACGGAGAAGACGATGATCTAGCGTGAGTCGGGAAGATGAGGTAGTTCTGTCTGAACAGGAAATGAATATTAATAATTAAGAGCGGTGGGAGGCTTTTAGCGAGCAGCTTGATTGCAAGTTACAGAGATTTGGCCTGCAACGATGCTGCATATGCAGACGACACAAAGAAGAGAAAGTCACCGTCGTCTTCCCAGAGAGAGACTCTACATGACCGTCTCACATTTCTGCTCTGTTTTACATCACATTTACAACATCCCTGAGTCACGCTTTCTGTTACTGAAGCAGCTCACAGCAGTGCTATGAATCTGTAAACTGACTACTCACGGTAACGGCGCTTGAACAACCGCAGGGAAAATATTCCAGACAAAACACGACGACCCCCAAAATGGAACTGACTCAAATATGGAGTAATAATGAGTAATAATGATGGCTAAACTAGATTTTTGCATATTATAAATGGAAGCGTGAGTGGAGTTGCCCACACAAAAATCATCACTATGCTGTGTTAGAGTGGCTGCTATGTGGTTGCTAAGGTATTCCAAGTGATTTTAGGGATACTGTGCT
>NW_015512603.1:0-251 GCF_001515645.1 Sinocyclocheilus grahami | reverse complement strand
AGATTGTCATTTATTATATTCAATGAAAACAATATTGGCTAGTTCCATGTGTCATGCGTCATTGTGCCATTTCTCAGTCATTTGCATTGCATTTTCATTCAGATTGGATTTTTAAACCGATTGCAATCGGAACACAACGCTCCATGTAAATGCATCTACTGATTCCCACATGACTGCTGTAGCATTTGGACCAATCAGACACACAATAGTTCATTAGATTTAACAAATCAATTATTCATTAGATTAACAAA
>NW_015512602.1:7034-8429 GCF_001515645.1 Sinocyclocheilus grahami | reverse complement strand
TGCATGTCTGAGAGTGTTAAGTGCCCCATCAGGCCTCTGTTCCCCTGGGGGCCGTAAGAAAGGAGAGTGGTCAGTGAACATTCCTAAAGAGCTGGTCATTTAGTTCGCTGTTAAACCCCCTAGTTCACCTTGTCAATCTGAATATATCTCACTCTATAGAGATAGACATATATAGAAAGAGTGTATATCTATTTGCCTTTTATCCAGTAATCTCTCAGTGTATAAAATCCCAAATCTTGACTAATACTGAACAATAAAAAAAGATCTGTTTACTCACAAATGGAAACTCTGACATAATTTACTCTTCCTAATGTCATTCCAAACCTGTTTGACTTGAATTTCCTTGGATGACAAAATGAGAGATTCTGAACAATTGCACTGGCTGCTCTTCTCTGCGCAATTGCAAAAGCCGAAGGAACTTTTAAAGGCATAGTTTGACTTTCTTTCTTCTGTGGAATGTAAAAGTCTGAATTTTTTTTTGGTTTTTTTGTAAGTCAATGCTCACCAGAAAATGATGGTGAAAATGTCTGGTAACAGTTAGATTAAGGAACACTATTCACTATGTACTAGTTGCTTATTAGCATGCACATTGCATATTAGCTGTTTATTAGTTCTTAAAAAGCACATATTAATGTCTTATTCTGCATGTTACCAAATTTCTTCTTTTGCATTCCACAGAAGAAACAAAGTCATACAAGTTTGGAACAACATGAAGATGAGAAAATGATGACAGATTTTTTTTGTAAACTATATCTTAAGGCTTCAAAAAGAAATAAGAATGGCATAAAACTATTATAACCTATATGACCCATGTCCTGTATTCAAAATCTTTTGGAACAGGCCAATTTATAAGTTGATATTTGCTGACATCAACACAGCTCTCACTGGCAAACCCATTAGAAAAGTAGCAATTCATGAACAAAATTGAATCTGTTGATAGTGGTCTAGTTCACAAAACCAGTTTAAGTGATTCTTTCACAAAACGGACTGATTTGGTTCTCAAATTCAAATCAAGTGACTGCAGTTCTTGAGTTAACAGCTCACTGAAGGGGATGTGAATATTTTCAGTGAACAACAACTTTGGTTTCTTATCCAAAGCTATTGTGTGAATTCAGAAAAAATATATAATAATACATGAGTAATATAGATAATTTTTTATCAGTTTTTGGTGTTTTGTAAATTTTTTGAAGCCAGTCTCCTTCCATTGAAATATCAAGGAAAAAAACAACTATACATTCTTCAAAAAGTCTTCTCGTGTTCTACAAAAGAAAGAAACTGGAACATGAGGGTAAGTAAATGATGACCATTTTCCTTTTTTGGTGAACTATTAACACTACAAGTATCATAAATAGCCCAAATGAAATCTGGAATCTGAGGGTGCAAAAAAAAAAAAAA
>NW_015512602.1:5864-6412 GCF_001515645.1 Sinocyclocheilus grahami | reverse complement strand
GATTTGTTTAATTCAGTTGTAATAACAGGGAAAACCGCAGCTAGTACATTCTTCAAATTATTTTCTTTCGTGTTCTGCAGAAGAAAGAAACTCACACAGTTTTGGAACGACATAAGGGTGAGTAAATGATGTCAGATTTTTAATTTTAAGGCGAAACAATTCCTGTAACTCTGAGTAAAAGCGTCCACAAAGCTCACCGTGGGCTTCGTTTCACAGCTCTGCATGTGTTTTTCCACTTACGAGCAGGGTGAGGGTTAGAGGGTAAAGCTATTGACATCCATAGCGCAGGAAGGAGCTCATGTCTGGGACCATTAGCGGCCACTCACAGTTCCTGCTAGATTGACCCTAGTGGGGCAAAGAGACACTTTACGACCCCAGTGACCCCCAAAACCTCAGCATGTTTACCCAAAAGGACTGGAGCCATAGAGGTCAGTAAAACCAAGATCATTTACAAATGAAACGCAGTTCCAGGGGGCTTGAACAATGACCAAACAAATGCTACTGTATCAGTAAGCAGTTTAACACATGTCAGAGAGTTATTACGGGCC
>NW_015512602.1:0-5291 GCF_001515645.1 Sinocyclocheilus grahami | reverse complement strand
AACAATACTTAGAAGTACTCCTACTTTTTTTAGGTGTAGCGTGCATGTTGTGTACACAGTTTGATTTATATTAGCCTGTGGCAAATGTACTGACGAAGACGGTTGGTTGTAACATGTACGAATGGTTGCCAGGAAGCATAGTTTGTTTGGTGATGAATGATTATGCCATTTACACTATAGAGGTGAGTCAGTCATATAATAATAATAAAACATGAATAGCTGGCTGACTAATATAAAACATGGCAGAAAACATCCACATATTGACTGTTTCAGTTAAAGATAGAGAGGACTGGTGTTATCTTCCAAAAAAGCAGTCACACCCTCCTCATTTGTGTTGGGGCGAGATCAGTTAGCAAATTTCCGTTTCTTGGCACTGGAATGCTGATTAGCTTTGATTAACTTGTGTTTTTGTCAAAGATGAAAACCCCGAAAGTTGGCTTGGTTCTTTGAAAGCATCTTATTTATGCCAGAACCGAAATACTATTTTGTCTTCACGCACTAAACCTTTATTCCTCAGTGAACATGAGCCCCTCGACTCTCACCCGGGGCTATGGCTGGAAATATGATCTTGGGGGATGTGTGTTTTGAAGGAGAGCAGCTGCCCTTTTTAAAGGCTGTAGATGAATGATGGGATTAGATGTGGTATATAAGGATGTGCATGTGTGTTTACGAATGTTCAAGTTTAATTATATGTGATAATCTTATTTAATTATATGGGATAATCTGAACCAATAATGGTGACTTCCATTTATCCTGTTTATTTACACTACAGCTCCTCTAAATTATTCATTAGAAGTGATTTTGTAATTCATTTCAGTCTTAATTCTCACCCTTCATTCCTCTCAGAAATATAATATGCTTCTAAATAGGATCTGAAGAGGATTTTGTCAAGTGATTAGCGGAAAGAAGAGCTTGTATCAAAGTGAGCGGGTCGGTATTCACTTAGCACACACGCGAACACGCATACAAACACGTGCACACATACACACATACACACACACACTGTACTGACAGACGGGCAGGTGCTTGGGCACCTGTTGGTACAAAAGTGGACTCACTTACATTCATTCTCCACCTGCAGTCCTTCTAACACGGTAGTCATCCCTTGTGGGAATACCCACAATACACACACACACTTCTTCATTTGGGCCTACATGCATCTAACTTTGCCCATAACAGTAAATTTCCTCCTTTCTGTTGATTCTATTGAATTGATTGTAAGGGATAGTTCACATGCATTGGGTCTGTGCAGTCAGGTTAAGGATAATTTATTGTCAGTCCTACCACGTAACAGAGAAATGGCAATAAAACTCGGACTTGACAGTATGAAATCATCTGCTATAAAGTAGTGTACATGCTAGCCCCATGCTTATCTCACATAATTTAGGGCCACACCACATGTTTTCTCAGGTGTTGTGTGACGAGCATGACCAAGCAATCAGAAACATATTCAGATGAAAATCCCTCAAACTGAACATAGTGGACTATTTTGGCCCTGTGGACTTTTAGAAAATACAAATTTCACACTCTCACTAGCTTATTTTATTAACACTTTTCAGAGGAACTGTGTATTTTTTGTTCTCTGAAAGTAATGTAAATTCCCAGCACAGAGTTTTTTCACTGTTAAATTTGCATTGTGTTTAACAGCATTCTGTGGGGAAAATGACGTTTGTAACATTTTTGGAATAAAATAGCAGACTAATTTTTCTTGCTAAGGTTAATTTTGTAGCTAGAACTGTATGTTTCCTAAATATACACAATTATACGATACTTTCATACTTTTGAATTACATTTGGAATTAACACACTATAAAAAATATTTTGTTCAAAGGGAATGTTTCTCATAATTTTTCTTCACAAATCTCATGCACTGACAGTTTTCTCCTTGGTAAACATGCTAATACATGATAATTTTATTAAAAACAACTTATTAGGGCCAAAATAGGGTGCTGTAGCATGGAAATAACAACACAGAAATGAGTATGCGTAATTAAAAAATGTTTTTAAAAGAATTTTTACACTATATAAATATAAATTTTTAAAATATTGAAATGGTTTATGCTTATTTCACTCATTCTTCATATCATCATTTTAAACATGCAATAATTCAATATAATTGGCTTTTATTAGTATTAGTATTAAATAATAGATAGTATTATATTTATTTTAAAATTGAAAGTCTCAAAAGGTACAATAATAAAATCCATAAATAAGGGGATTTTGAAAACCAAAAGTTGGAAGACTTTTTGATATTTATAAAGTTTCAAGCCTCGTCTGAAAAACAAAACAAACAAAAAAACACCAACCCCAGGAACATAACAGTCGCAAAGTTGAAGAACCACAGAACAGCTCAAACAAGTATCTATTTGCATGTTTGAAACACGAACCAGCAAAGACAAACCATAAAGTGCAACGGAAAACATATTAGCTCATCACAGGGTTCAAAGTTCACTGGACCACATCTAAACATGTTTTAAGGTTCCGACATCAAAGCACATATAAAATGAATGAAATTGAAATAGCGAAATCAGACAAAGCAAAAGCTTCTCTTGGTGAGCATTCACATGATGGTCATTAACCTCGTGGCTTTAGTGCTCCCCATCGGTGCATTAATCCCAGACACTGTGTCTAATTAGCGTGATGTCAGAGAACCTTCAATTTGTAACTCACACAAATCCAATTCACGCTTATAATCTGACCTTCCTTTGGAGGCAAAGATAAAGGCTGAGAGCGCACACGCATGTCAACAGAATGAAAGACGAACCCATGTGGTCATTTGACCTCCTCACACCTCTTCTGTGAGGAATAAATCATCTCAGCAGCTCTTTCTCCTAAACGGCCCAGTTTGACAGAGAAGCGTGTGTGAATCAAAAGCAAAATCATGTTTATATGAGCAACCCCCAATTTCCCCTTTCGTCAGTGTAACACAATGGTCAATCTGAGCATTGAGATGCTGAGTGAAGGTCTGAAAACCATTTTCCCACTGATTCAGAAAAGACTTCCCATCAGGAAGAGGGAGAAATAGAACCTGGAAGTTTACTCAGAGGTTTCTTGCGCCTTGTTTTTTGGCGATTTCCTGTTGCGGGCCGCCCTCGGCTGAGACGCACGAGGAAGAGAGGGCTTAGGCGAAGAAAGAGAAGAAGGAAGGATAGTGGCATAGTAAACGGAGGAGAGGGTTGAAAGATGGAGGCTTCCCCCTCCTCCTCCTTCTCCTCAGCCCCCCGAATCCAGCTGTCTAAATGGAAAGGTGGCACGGCAAGGAGGGAGGAGGAGGTTACAGTTGGAGGATGCTTATTGTTTTGTGATTCCTGTGTTTAGGGTTCGGTTTGTGTCCCTCAAACAAAGGCCCATTCTACTGGAAGGGATATCAGCAAATCATTGTGTTTACAGGTTTACAAGGACGCAGAAGCAAAAACAAGCACCGCTAGCTACAGAAATTGGAGCGGCGTGTCCAACTTCGCACTTGCATTGTATCAAAAGAAATATTAAAGACAATATATTCAATCTTTACTTCCTCAAAAAGCATTCTCTTTCCATAAGCTCCAGCGATCCTAAGAAGCTTCATATATTCCATACTTGTTTTAATCATTTGTAAAAGCTATCCTGAAATATATTTTCAGGATTCATGTTCATACTTTCAAAATGACAGTTGCTATGAAAAAAATCACGCTTCCAACCACATGTAAAAGGTGCGTAAAAGATTCAAATGTTTTGTTCTTTTAGGAAAACTGATGACACTGCATTTTGATTATACCATTTAACATAACATAATTAGTTAACAAATTAGTTGAATGTGAAAAAAAAATTCAGTGATAAACAAAATGATTGAAAACAGCCGTATCGTTTGTTTTTTGTTTGTTTTGGTTTTTTTCCGAGCACCAGTATTTTTCTGCAACCTAACACTTTAACTTCATATTTTTTGTAAGGCATGTGGCCAATTAATTTCTTGTGCATTTATGCAATATAGTGGAACAAAACATGAAATATAATTAATTTAAACGTAAGTAGTTGTAATTCGTGGGCGTGGATTATGCTAATTATTAATGAACGGTCACATGCACCCTATTCACAAGTGATTGGAATTCATTAACATACACATGTTTAACTATCAGACATAAAGTTTACAAAAGTGAGTTTTGAGGGAAGACCATTTTATTCGAAGTTTACTCATTTTTATGAAAAATGAAAAAGTTTCATGAATTAAGTCCACAGAGAGTAAAGAAAAGAACTGGTTAACAACCATCGATGCATCCAGCCCTCACCCCTATTGTATGCAAAAAGCAGTATCATGTCTAAATACATGTTTGTTTGTTTTTTAAACACTATGAAAATCTAAAATAAACTTGAATCATTGAAATATTTATAGCATGAAAATTCTTTATCTAAATTGTAGCACGTATAACATAACGCCATTTATAAACAGTCAATTAGTGGGTTCTTCATAAAATGCAGTATGCCATTTTGGACATGAAATGAAAAAAATTAAAAATCTGTCATCATTTACATCATTTGCTTATCTTTCCAAAACTGTATGTTTTCTGTCTACTATGGAACACGAAAGGAGACATTCTAAATAAGGTTAGGGAACCAAATAACATTGGAGTCCATTGACTTGCATTGATCATGCCCAACAAATCACACACACATGACTCAATAAAGTAATCCAACTTAATGTTGCGTATCATATCATAAAAAGATCAATAAATGACGCGCAGTGAATCAAGTGCAGACAGCATACAGATGGTGTGAGAACCAGATGATAAAGTTGTTTATATTTTATGGAACGTAACTCTACAAAGAGATTGCAGATTTGTTACGTGCTGGTATGTGTTCCCCGACTCGTTTCCTTCTGTCGTCGTCCGTCAGTCTGACTGCATCTTCTCTCAGCTCCATTGACAAAGAAAAGAAGTATGTACTATGATGATGCAAACACACACACACACAACATAAGTCATCATAACAGTCAAATTCTTAAGTGCATTCCAGCAAACCTGTATTGACTGGGACAGACCTGTCAAGACACTGTTTATTGCTTTTGTTTCTGGAATCCTGCTTGTTTAAAGTGTATGTAGGTGGCTGTTCTTTGATGCATTTTTTTTCTTTTCTCACCTGAGGAGACAAGGGGTCATAAAGTCATCAAGTCCCAAATGTTTTGCAATTAATCTCTTTTGTCTGCCGACACTTCATGCTTGAAAAAAAACTGAGAGATGATGACTGAAATCATTAAAATGCTTATATGCTTAAATGCTTATAATATATATATATATATATATATATATATATATATATATA
>NW_015512601.1:7762-8429 GCF_001515645.1 Sinocyclocheilus grahami | reverse complement strand
TTTTGATTGAGCAAAAAGCTTACAATACACAACCTTTGCTTAAATCACATGCAAGCTGACATTTTCAGACAAACAGACGTATAAACAGGTGCATCCACAGAACAACATGATGGCATGGAAAAGTAAACATGCTACACGCCATATTTAATTTTAAATAAAAAAAGACAATTACAAGTCTACAATTCCTTTTGGAGTCTTAAAGTTATTTGTTCTATGTCCTCAAAAGCATTGTGCACATAAAATGTAAATATCTCAATGAGAATATGTCTTCATTATTGACCATAATCTTAACTGGAGTAGAGACCAGGTCATTTAAAGTAATTGTCTCCAACCGTTGCTACTAGAAATATATATATACCAAGTAGGCATTTACATGTTTCGTTTTGTTTATATGTAGGTTATTTAACAATTAATTTGTTTTCACGTTACCAAGAGAGTACATGATTTGATTTAACCAAATTAATGGCAATGGCCTTCAAAGCTGAAAGCATTAGTGAAATGTATTAATACCTCTGTTGCACCTCTCTTCTGTACTTCTTCACGGATGAACCGTCCATGTTGGCAGGAAGGTCTGCATAATTCTGGAGCCGATCACTCCAAGAGGTTGTCATCTTTAACCAGTATAGGTCTGAGAAAGAAAGCAAAAACTTAAAAGAGATTTTTTTTT
>NW_015512601.1:4706-5985 GCF_001515645.1 Sinocyclocheilus grahami | reverse complement strand
CATAAACATTATGCATATTATTTAAATCTTTGCCTGACGTTGTATATACAAGACAATGCATATAATATATACACGCCGTCTTATGCATTTATTGTCAAGACACAATGGAGCTTTGAATTCAAAGCACCTGCTACTTAATTTATATAAAGACCATATTAAGTTTCCACATTATGCCTTAGAATAACTGTAAAGATGTATTAATAATATCAAGGCATACATGCGAGCATATCTTTCCTCTTGTTTATGCAGTTCCGTGAAGGTAAAGTTAGCACGCCAGCTAACTAACATTCCTTTAGTTTTGATCAACCGGAAACTAATGCATAAAATGGAGGAAACTGCCTTAACGATTGTCGCTATAACGTTTATATACACAGTTATTGTGCAACAATGTAATGATATAACTACTGCTTCTTGATACGCGTTATATCTCCGCTCAGTGTCAGTAGGCTACTTACCTCACCTCCTTCAGTGACCAACAACTGCAGTTGAGTTCTGCGCTATCTGCATACTGCGCATGCGCAAACCATCCATCCACTAGATGTCCATCCAGAAACTAAGATGAGATTCAAAAAGTTGATATAGTTTGTGGAAGTAATGTCAAAAAATAGATATGCATTATAAAAGTGCATAATCTAATCTGAAACGATCATGAACAACTACAGTGAAAATATTCATTTAATTTCCTATTTATTTTATTTAATGTCTGTTGACAGCGACATGAATAAAATTATTGTAAAATTATGTATTTGTATTCCATCAGCGATGAACAGACATGGCAGTAATCTGTAGAGAAAAAACATTTTGGAAGAGAAATGTCGCCATCTATTGGTTGTCAACTTTAGACCGTGTTGCCAGATTTTTAATCAATACAAGGTTGATTTGAATTTATATTTCATATCAGGACTCAAAATACACAAATAGCTAAATATTTTTTATGAAATTCATCTAACGTTTATCTAATGAAACAAATGATTTAGTTGGCCCTAGTAGAAATTAACTCAGGTGGGGGACTAAAGGAAATTTACATTTAAAAATTATGTTTGTTCATGAAAAACGATTCTAAAAATGACTGGAAATGCTATGCATATTATAAGAATATTTTATATATTTGTAGGAATCCAAGCAAAAAAACATCTTAAACCAGCCTACGCTTTTTGCTGGTCTTGGACGGTTCCCCAAACTTTTGTCTGTTTGCTGGTTTTAGAAGGCTTTTAGACACGTTTGAGTTGGCTAGGGTGTAAACTAAAACCAGCAAACAATTCTGGGCTGGTTTATGCTG
>NW_015512601.1:3475-3976 GCF_001515645.1 Sinocyclocheilus grahami | reverse complement strand
CATGTCTTCCAGCGGCTTCAGGTCCCACTCTCTCTCCCGCAGCAGTGCCTCTCCAGCGGGCTACTACAAAAGATCGGGCCGGTCATCTTCCTTTTCACCGGTGCATTTCGACAGCGTGGATTTCTCTCAAACGGCTGTGTTAAACAACGAGTTTAAAATCGTCCGAACCAATGAAAAGGAACAACTGCAGGGTCTCAATGACCGTTTCGCGATGTTTATCGAGAAGGTGCGCAATCTGGAGCAGCACAATCAAGTGCTGGAGACCGAACTCGTGAGTCTGCGCCAGAGGCAGAACGAGCCGTCCAGACTCGCTGGCCTCTGTCAGCAAGAGATCCGGGATCTGCGAGCCCAGGTGGACGAGTTGAACAATGAAAAATCTCACATTCTCATTGAACGAGATAATATCGACGAAGACTCGCAGAAACTCCGAGGCAAGTTTGAGGATGAGATCCGAGCGCGCGAGGAGGCAGAGCAGACGCTCAGATCCTACAAGAAAGATGT
>NW_015512601.1:0-2993 GCF_001515645.1 Sinocyclocheilus grahami | reverse complement strand
TATCTATCTATCTATCTATCTGTCTATCTGTTTATCTATCTATCTATCTGTCTGTCTGTCTGTCTGTATATCTGTATATCTGTATATCTGTATCTAGGTAGACATATTTTATTTAAACAATAATGTATTATTCTTGAGAAATCCCCCTTCAGGTTTTTTGTTTTTTTACTTATTTTATATTTATATTATATATTATGTATTTGCATTTATTTTGTATTTATATTAATATATAAAGGAAAGCATGTTTTATGTGCTCTGGCTGGTTTTCACCATTTTTAATCAACGTTTTGCCTTCATTAGTTATTTTTAATAGTCCTGCAGCATGACACAGAAGTGTTTAAAAGTATAAATATTTAATGTAATTAGCCAATTAATATTAGGAGCTCATGAAAAAATGTAAATTGAATAATTAGAAGAACTGTGAATTATACCACAGGACAAGACTGAAACTGCTTGAAAGGCATGTCAAGTAGCCGGGTGCTCTGTCCATGGTGCTGAACTAATCGCAACATGAGAGGTGGCTGAGGTTAATTCCACTAAGAAGAGTCTCTTGATAAAGAGGATTTTGCAAGGGAGGTTTCTGCAAGGTCATGTTCACTTGGTGAAAGAAACCCCATGATAACCTCAGTTTATGTTTATATTGATGTGTTAGAACTGCTTGATGAGTTAGATGCTTTACAAATGTGAACATTAAGCATGCTGCCATTTAAAGTATCCAGATCATTTTGGCTTGTTTTCCCCAGACATGATCTATGACCTTTCATCTTTTGAGAGTGAAAGAAGTGCCAGTGTGAATCAGATTAGCATCTTTGAACTCTGTACTGAGACAGCCAGTCAAAGCCAAGAGATAAAGGTTCACATCAGCTTTTATAAGAAGGATCTAATTTTGGTGAGCTAAATTAATTAATGGCCATGTGAATGTGAAAAGTGCAAGCTGGTTTCAATGTATTGCATTTCTTTATAAGAATATTTTTGTAATTTTATGATGGCCATTACAGAATATTTTTGTGCTAAGGCTAATATTGATACATATATTTTAAAATCCCATTAACCAGGAAACAATTGGGCAGCTGGACCTTGATCTTAGAAATACTAAGAGTGAAATGGCCCGTCACCTCCGGGAGTATCAGGATCTTCTGAACGTCAAGATGGCATTAGACATTGAAATTGCAGCATACAGGTAAAGCACCAATGATTCCACTTTAATTGCACATGAAATAACTAATGCAATGAGAATGAAAATGAATAAGGACTAACCAGTCGTCATTGATGTCCTCATAGAAAGCTATTGGAGGGTGAAGAAACCCACTTCAGTTCTGGGGTGACTTTCTCCAGCACACCCAGCATCACTTATGGGTATCAGAGCCGCTCCGCTTTCACCTCTACCCGCAATCCTAAAAAAGAGAAAGAAGAAGAGGGACATGGCAAATCCAAGGCAGGAGCCAAGCGGGAGGAGAACCCGGAGGAAACCGCTGTGATTAAGAAGGCAGAAAAGAGCGATACTGTTGATGTTAACTCTATCTAGAATGTTACGGTTATTAAACCTATACTTCTCCAGCTATTGTTTGGCACAGTAATCACTGCTAGCTAAAAACTGCCACTTGTTGTTTATAGTAATTGGTAACACGTTTAATATATTGCAATGGTGATATAATGTTTCAAATACCATATCTACAATATACTGGTTTAATACTCCGGAACTTAGGCCTCAGATATGTCGTTTCTTAATTGTAGATTCAGAGAGTATTTTTGTCCTGTTAATGGTGTTAGGAGTATAAATATGAACTTCAATATTAAGGGATGACTAAGATATAGCCAGCATTACCACTGATCCAACGATTATGGATAAATGTACAATTATTTATGAAAGGTTTGTTGGAAAGCACTATATTACGAATAAGGGACCAAACCACTTAACTGTTACACATGTATATGCCTTAAACACAATAAAGTCAATAATTGAAATGTTATGTTTTTGTTTTTATTCATAAATCACTCTCAACATCACTAATCTTATCTGTCTCATATCAATAAACGTGCATTACATTTAATGTTATTACACTGTTCTTAATGGCTGTTTATTTTTAAAACTCCTTAAAGAGTCGAGATTTAGCACATTAAATAGGTAGTTTCTTTTACTTGCAACTCATTTAATTTAGCCGTAGTGGTTTGATGATTCTTTATGGTTTGAGCCTTTATAAACAATGTTCTGTTAAGAGCTACAATACCGTGTTTGTGGTTGGTAAGATTTTGAATGCCTTTGAAAGACGTTTCTTATACTTGTCAAGGCTGAATTTATTTGATAAATTCAGATACTGTGAAATATTACAATTTAAAATAATTATGTTCTAGTTGAATTTATTTAAAAGAGTAATTTATTCCGGTGATGGCAACGCAAAATGTTCACTTGAGGCTTCAGTGTCACATGATCCTTCAGAAATCATTCTAATCTGTTGTGGTGATAAAATAACATTTATTATTGTTATTGAAAACAGTTGTGCTGCCTTACATGTTTGTGGAATACATTTGCCCAGGTTTTGATAATTAAAACAAAACAACAGCATTTATTTGAAATGGAAATATTTTGTAACATTATAAATGTCTTTAATGTCACTTTTGATCAATTCAATGGATCTTTGTTGAAAAAAAAAAATTTCTTTCAGAAAAATCTTACTGGCCCCAAACTTTAAAAAATGAGTGCACATGTAATCATCTAAATTGCATTAACTATCCTGTTCAATGGCAGAAAGATGACCTCCTATTTAAATGCTTATGGATTCTGTCTCTCCACAAAAAACAGGGGAAGAATTTAGTTATGATTGATTATATCTTGCCACTCCACTCAGAAAAAGGCTTCTGCTTTGTGTTGTTCCGAAAGACTGTCAATCACTGAAAAATATGGGAGATGCCCCTTTAAGAGTCACGGTCTTTTTTTCGAAAAAGGTCAGTAAATTCCCTTTATAATCACCAAGACAGTACTGGATTAAAAAAAA
>NW_015512600.1:6833-8431 GCF_001515645.1 Sinocyclocheilus grahami | reverse complement strand
ACTGCTACTCGTGTGATATTGCTCACACACACACACACACACACACACATAAATGGTGCTTCTGACAGAGATGTTTAAAATGATTCAGTTACACTTTACAATAAGACCTCTTTATTATTAAAGCATCAACTAAATATATTTTACTACATTTGTCAACCTTTGTTAATTTTAGTTAATAACAATGTTCATAGTGCATTAACTACTGTTTTTGTTATCTTTTGTTAATAGTTAACTTTTGATTTTTGTATACATTTGATATGATAATGTATTAGTAAATGCTGAGATTAACTTAAACTAAGATTAATAAATGTTTTATAAGTATTGTTCATTGTTACTTAATGTTAATTAATGTCAAAAACTGAAACCTTATTGTAAAATGTTAATAATTCCCGAGATGAAGTAGGGCTGGTTGATATGGCCAAAAATATAATCACAATATACACAATATTCATTTTATACCATTAATGGGAAAGAAAATACATTCCACATAATATGACAATAGTTTTCTCAAATTAAACTGTGAAATGCTTTTGCAAGGATGAGAACATTATAGAAGTGTCTATAACATTCTGGAATATCCTGTAATATTCTAGTGCTTTCTGGAACATTCCAGAACATCGTGGGACTAGTCATGAGACAAAAATGATCCAACGTACACTTCTGAAGTTTTGGACAACTCACTCTTGGAAACTGTTTATATCAAACTGTTCTTAGCTCAGTATTGTGCATGTACCATGTAATTTTTATGCATGAGAAATAACAGTAATAATTAGCTTGTGTAAGTTATCAACACACACATATATATATTGGTTTGTTTTCATGAACACTGTTAATGACACAAAAAGTAATGAGATTTTTGTATTCAGCATGTCAAACTTCATAAACAGTAAAAATAAAAGTGAAGCAAAGATTTTCTAAAAAATTGTTTTACAGAGTAAATATCTACCAATTGCCCAATCCTATAGGATGAAAACTCCAGTCAAATCAACACCCTGTAAAAACTGTTTTATCCTACAAGGGGATGGTCGCCAATTCAATACTTTCAGACACTTTTGTTTACAGAATAAATTAATCATGACAAACATACATATGATGTCACACCCCTGGACTGTCTTTGTGGTGCTTTCCCTCCCCATGTACTCTGTGACCCAGTTTATCCCCTGTCTAATTAGTCTCCTCCCAATTGCCTCATTAAGTCATGTATATTAGGTTCCAGTCTGCGCGTTCCTCCTTTGTCGGGTCTACCAGTTGTGTACGTGTGTCTTCCTTCCATTCCAAGTGTGGATTTACCCTGTGCTTTGGATTTAATAAATGACAATTTTGTTTATCCATGGCTCCATCGCTCCTTCCGGCAGAGTATCGTGACAAAAAATCCGACCAAGGACAGTTTTTTACGTGTCTCCCCTCCGTTTGTTTTCCGTTTACCATTTAGCGTTTTTTGTTTCTGTAGTGTATCCTTCCCCATGGATTCCCTTACTGTCAAGTTTACCTCCCTTGCCCGCAAGGACCTTTCCCTCTTGGAGTATGCTCTGGAGTTCATCCAGCAGTTCGACGACGCTGCGCTGAACTCCCTGTTTTGGATCTGGGCCAACTACTAC
>NW_015512600.1:2433-5730 GCF_001515645.1 Sinocyclocheilus grahami | reverse complement strand
AGCCTCCTCCCAAGTTCCCACCCATCCCTCCTTCTGTTGTTGTTATGGCGCGGGACGCGCCTTCCGGGAGGGGGGTGTAATGTCACGCCACTGGACTGTTTTTGTGGTGTTTTCCCTCCCCGTGACCCAGTTTCTCCCCTGTCTAATAAGTAATTCTGTTCACCTGTGTTCCTCCCAATTGCCTCGTTAAGTCATGTATATTAAGTTCCAGTCTATGCATTTCTCCTTTGTCGGGTCTACCAGTTGTGTACGTGTGTCTTCCTGCCCTTCCAAGTGTGGATTTACCCTGTGTGTTTGATTGAATAAATTACATTTTTGTTTATCCATGGCTCCTTCGTTCCTTCCGGCAGCGTATCGTGACATATGAAAGAGTATTTGTTACCATGTATAGAATACCATGTTAGCAGTATTTGTCAGTATCTGTAAAAAACTGTACAGCAACTGTAGTGAAGTTATCTTATTTCTTCTGAAGCTTAAAGGTATTTTAAGCAATTTTTTCTATAATAGCCATACAGAAAATGTTCCTGATATCACTCAACTATGCGTCCTTAGACATAACACCAGTCTCTTTGACAGTCCTAAACGCTATTATTCAGCCATTCAGAAGACTGGTTGGTGTTTTCTGTTGACCTTACAGTACATATAAGGGAACAGTTCACTCCAAAATTACTTTGTCATAATTCTCACCATATTATGTCTGATTAAATAAAAATATATATATTTTTTGTGCAAACTAATCCATTAACTCTGTGTGTGTATATCTGTTTGTATGTTATGAGGGGCCATGCAGAGGCAGTGATCAATAAACCGGGGGGCACGAGTATGACAAAGGCACCATATTGGAGAGCTGTCAGATGCTCTCACTAGGAAAGGAAACAAGGCCACAGGGGAGGAGCAGCACTCTTTCTCTCTCTCCTTTTTCTTCTCTCTGTGGAGGACGAGAACTGTGATCACTCCTGAGTATTCCCTTATGTCAATGTATATGTCTGCTGCAATCACACTTTTCAGCCCTGAGAGAAAGAGAAGGAGAGAGGCTGGGCTCTGACTCACAAAATGACAATGCAAGTTTTGCCAAACTGGCAGGCAGACAGTCATCTCCTGTTATTAATAGAGCCATTGTATATGTTTTTTTTTTGAAAGCTCTTGTTATTTTGCCAGCAGAAAAAGTAACCGAACCGGGAAGCACTGCTGTGCACAGCGAAAAACCTTTGACATTAACAGTGGATAGAAGAGAAGATGGAGAACAGGCCTCTGCCTTACAGACTAAACAATTAGCGATCAAAAATGATGCACATCATGCATAATCATATTAACAAATCACTTTAAAATCTTAAATTATTTTATATATTGCTTCAAATAACAATAATACAGCATATAGCATAACCATATAAGGCTACGTCCACATTAATCTGGATACATTTGAAAATGCATTTTTCTCTGTAGGTTTTGGCCTTTTGTCCACACTGACAGAGCATTTTTGTCCAGCAAAATCAGAGCTTTTTGAAAATGCTCTCCCATGTGGATTTTGAATTTGAAAACGTAATTTTCATGTTGTAGTACGGACTGTGAAAATGAAAAACTTTGACACATTTAGCCATGTGATGCATATTGTACCCATTTACATCTACCAGTGCACCCGCATTGTTGTGCCTGCTATTCACTTCAATAATGTTGCTTAAGATAAATATTACTTTGTACAATCTTCATATTACAATCCTGTAAATAAGAATGAATATTTACTTGCAACTGCTGTCCAGAAGCGAAACATAAGGGCAATTGCATTTTCGACCATGACATGCCGATTAAGTGCAACTTGGATGCACCAGTGAAAGGTGGGATGTTTGCTGATAAAATTATCATTCCATAAGAATAGCATAAGAACTTTATTATGTCTGATATCAGCGTAAAGTTTTATGGACGCACAGCATTGTGATTTAAACAGTTTTTAGACTGGTCAGTAAAGATGAGCAACTTTTGGAAAAAACTTATAAACACTAGTGTGGATGGAGAGCATTTTGAAATATATACGGATTAATGTGGAGGTAGCCCTAGAATGTTTCTTTTAGTTTTTTTTCTATTCAAAAATTTAAATGTTTTCTGCTATTTTAATTAATAGCCACCTTTTCAGACCATTAGTCAACAAATATTCAGAAAAAAAGAGCTGATGCACTCTAAAAGTCAGATCACTCACAGATCATCAGTTTAAGTCATTTCAAGTTCAGTTAGACTCAGCTATGACAGAACATGCTAGCTGTGCTCTGTGATTAACCCATCAATTTACAGCAGTCTGACCCATTCAGACTGATTTACCAACCTGTTGTGCATTATCTCGTTAACAGGCATATCAGCCAATCATACTGATCAAGAGAACATGACAGGCAGGCATTATTGCATTGACTAGTGAATCAGCCAATCATAGTTAGACGGAGGCACTGCCTCCTCTTATGCAATTTTTTACGCCAGTATTTGGACCATCTGGGCTGGCATCCTGACCAGCCCAACATTTGCTTGACCAATGACATGATTTGGCCAGTTTTGTTTACCCGTCCAATTGAAGACAGAATAATTACTCAGAAAAACAGCTTGAAAACAGTTAATATCACAGTAGTGACACGGAAATTACACACTTTACCTTTAACCCTCTTTATTTTACGGTTATTCCCATTAATTTCCTGAGTATCCTGAGTCCATATGGATTACAATACAGTCATATTTCCATAACTGTAGAATAACTGTATATATAATTAATGTCTAGTTGTACGCTAGGAAATATTTAATCTGGGTTTACATTATTGAACTGACAATACAAAGCCTCACATGACCTCTAACTTCTATATAAAATAACATACACAGACAAAGAAATTATCTGTTTTTTTTAAGCAAATTCCATGCTGATCTCTTATTGGTCAAAAATAACAGGCAGTCCCACACCACTGGTTCACACCATGTTGCTTTGTAGGATGGGTTGTGATTCTTAAGCAATTTTTGGGGGGTGGGGGTTGGGGGGAAATCAACCCACAAAGAGTTTACTTATAGTTATAGAGTTCAAATATCAAACAGGGATTAAAGTATTTAAATATTAAAAAATGACACGCTTCACATTTAAAAACACCCTGCAGTGAGTTTGAGTCTAAATGATGGGGTTTTAATATATGTGCAGCAGTTCCAGGGTTGGACCTGTTCTAATCACCATATAAGGACAATGGACCAGTGGGATCTGTCTAGTCTCACAGGAGACTGAATTGAGTCGCTCTCTTATGTATCACCCACATCCTCCTCTCAACTGAGAGAGAGAGA
>NW_015512600.1:0-956 GCF_001515645.1 Sinocyclocheilus grahami | reverse complement strand
TTTAAGATCATATAAAATCAACACTTATCCTATTTACCTTCTTAAAGAAACAAGTGAAAATTAAAGCTCTGACATCATTTGTTCACCATCATGTCCAAACCTACATGTTGCTTTTTTTCTTCCATGGAACACAAAATAGCTCTATAGCTCTATATTCAGTCACATCAGGATCTTAAGGGACATTTTTTGTTTGTGCTTAATTACTGAAATCAGTTGTGGTCCTGCTTTTTTTTTATTGCTTTCCCTCAGTTGGGTATCATTTTGTCAAGACAAAAAATAATGCAGCAATTTTTCACTTTTATGAAATGTCATGGTCTTACTGCACAAATTCATCAGTGCATGTTATAATAAAACATTTATTTTTTTAATAAATCAACTAAATCCACCACTGAAGCATCTTTCCGTTTCCGTTGACCTACCCAAGGCCGTGTAGACAGGGAAAAATAACCAACAACATTTTACAATTTATGAAGAAAATATAACTGCTTGTGTAAAACTTCACTGCCATTTTAACTTTTCATGCATTGTGTCACATTTCAGAATCCAAATGCACTGTGATTGCCATGTCATGTTGTCTGTAAGAAATCTGGTCTGTGGATGCTTGGGAATAAGTGTATATGTATGTCTTTATGGGCGTGTATAGTTGGTGTGTGCCATACATTGATCTGAAGGTCAAAGTTTAAGAAGTATATGTACAAGAGAATCAATCAACAGGAAAACACTTTTCAAGACCGGTTGGATTTTCTACATATACAGTAATTCATGACTTAACTATCACCCCCTGACCCTGCATAACAACCATTGCCTAGCAACAGGCAACAGCTGCCTAGCAACAATGAAGGTTGCCATGAAGGAGTGGCTCCCTCTACCTGTCAGTGGAATACAAGACATGTTAATTACATTATCAATCATATAAATGTGGATCTTCACCCCTTATTCTTCTAGATTCTAGCCCA
>NW_015512599.1:7692-8438 GCF_001515645.1 Sinocyclocheilus grahami | reverse complement strand
ATGTACTTTTTCACCTTGAATTTCGCTGTTAAACATGATTTTTTTTA
Source organism: Sinocyclocheilus grahami (assembly GCF_001515645.1). Lineage (NCBI taxonomy): Eukaryota > Metazoa > Chordata > Actinopteri > Cypriniformes > Cyprinidae > Sinocyclocheilus > Sinocyclocheilus grahami. The sequence goes on along the minus strand of NW_015512599.1, from coordinate 8,391 downwards.
AATCAGCATGTCTGTTTCTAAAGGTTTACAAGTTAATGTTAAAAATCAACATCCCTATTGAGAAAATGGATGGAATTTTTACTTCTGGAACCCGACTGTAGCATTCTATACTGCTAAATCACATTTCAAGCAATTTATTTCTAATGGTCTTCTATGGAAAAATGTTTAACATTAAATTTAATGTGTTCATATTCGTGGCGCATCTACTTGCCGTATATAGCGTGCATCATAAAGTGCATACTGAAATGAGTCTTTTAATGTCAGTACAGTAGTACTTAGTACAAACCTGTTAAAAAATAACTGGCAGGCAGTAGAGGAAAGCCTTGTTTTGCCCTCCAGGCAGGCGTTCCTATGAGGGTTTAACATCATGTGAAAACTGTGAATAGATGTGCAGCAGAAAGCCTCAATTTGTTTACTGACTAAAGATATGATACAAGCCAGTACTACATCTCTGCTTTGCCTCAACCTGTGCTCTAAAATTAGCTAAATTTGGCAACCTAGTCAAACATGCCATAGCCAATAAGGCCTCACAATTAATTTAAATAGCTGCTATTTAGTAAATAAATCCTTACTGATCAAATAACCACAGATTTCTGCTTTAAGTACTAAGTTAAAAATCACCCAACATCAAACACAATGAAGATTAAAGATCCCCAAGTATTAAAGCGGACCTCATCAGATGCGGGCTTCTTAAGAGGG
>NW_015512599.1:4344-6142 GCF_001515645.1 Sinocyclocheilus grahami | reverse complement strand
TTCCTTCCTTCCTTCCACACCTAACGGGACAGGTAGCTGCAACTGACACAGCAACTCAACCACAGGATATTAAAAGAACATGAGACCAAATTAAAAGGCACTCGCACTGGCAGACACGACAAGCATGTTTAGAAGCAATAAAAAGTGTCTAAACTCAAAGAGCAAGCTGTTTGTTTGCTCGGCTCCAGGCGTTCTTTGTGTTGTCAAATGAGTGCTGTACCTGCGCTTGTGCTTATGGGAGTGAGACAGCACTAGTGCTGCCGACTGCTTATGGGCGGGGCTGATGCGGTATGGGCGGGGCCAAATGCTGCTGTCTTATTGTGCTCCCTACCGTCCAGTGTGTAAAGGAGATAAATTATTTTTCAATGTTGAGCTTGAAGTACAACATTTGTTATATTTTATTGTATTTAGCATTTATTTGTACAGTACATTACGTGTCAAAGATGAAACCACACGCAATTTGCAGTTTAAAAGAGAATTTAGTGGATTTTTTTCGTCGAATCCTTATTCAATTTTATTCAAACTAAGACTTTTAATGTAATACTCATATGTATGGTTGCTTTATACGATCATTTCAAACGTTTTTTTTGTTTGTTTTGTCATTTTTGCTTGTTCACAAATTATAGTTTTTAATTAAAAGCCATTTAAACTTACTTGTGAAAAGAAAAATAATAATAATCAAACTGTTAAATTAAGTTGTGCTTTCAAATGAATAGTAGGATATATTTCAATAAATAGTGGCAGCAAAGAACCATGAGACTAAAAACTAAAACACAGCTGAAAAATATAGCGTTATTTGTGGGTTATTTGGACTTTAGGGATAATTTTTGACAGACACAGGGGAAAATTAAATATTGGGAAGCCTTGGAAAGCATTTGAAAGTTTAAGTAAGACTGTCATTGATAAATCATACAAGCAAACTTTTGTGATCCCCAGTGCTTGTAAGTGTGTGTGGGTGGGGGGCACGTTTGCTTAGGTTGCAGCAGGGTAATTGCGTCCCCTGACATTTCGGGCCCTGTGAAATTAAAGTGGACACCTATTCTCTGATCAACTGTTGGTCACAGCATCCAGTTGCACAGATATCTCCAAACTCCCATATTTGTCTGTTATACTTGTGAATAGCATACATACATGATCACTCATAAGATAGATGTCATGAATCTGGAGTCGGGAAGGTGCTGTTTTTAAAAAAAGGATGATAAAAAACATTTTGAAACACCAAACCCCAAATTCCAATTGTATTTTGTTTAATGAGAGAAAAGGAAAGGAATAGACTACCCCTGAATTAAGAAAGCCATCACTTGTATAATACAACTGCTTTCTTTGATCGCCATCTAGTGGTCAATATGGTGCAGGCTGAAAAAAAGTTTTGAGCTAAGCTACTTTTTGTTCCCAATTCAAGAGAAAGGTTATCTGAATAATTACCTCAAAACCTTAAACATACCAAGTCAAATTTTGGGATTAAAACCTTAAGAACTAATCATCATGCTTTCAATTAGTAAAAGTGACTACGGTCACAGTCAATTACTCCTTATCCACAATGACTAAGAGTCTGTTCATTAATGCAACACACATAGGACCAGATATGCTGAAGGGCATTGCTCCTCATCAGCCTGAGCAAAGATTTTAGTCTTTCTCCCTTTAGTCACGACAGAACCTAAATCATACTTAATAGTTCTGACTTAATGGGCAAATGTACTTTCATATTTGTTGGGGAGGTTTGCCTACTTCTTTGATTTTATTTTCCAATGACATGCATCTTACGGTGCTATGAAAAACTTGTCTGATTACTGCACCC
>NW_015512599.1:2772-4285 GCF_001515645.1 Sinocyclocheilus grahami | reverse complement strand
ATTTATGTGAATTCAGGTATAATTAAATGAATTTGTTTTGCACATAGACCATTTATAAAACCAAAACCAACTAAACCAGTGTAAATTGTTTTTCTCACTAAATTCTCTTTTTCTCACTTCTTCGATAAGAAATGAAAGACACATGCAATGCTGCACAAAGTTACATCAGCATTTAAGAAGTAAATTTGCTCACATCTTACATCATACATGCTTGGCACAGCCCCCAGCTCAGCCCATAACTCAATTGAGGTTCACTGAGGTTCAGCGAACATATATGGATACATTCTTAAAACATTTTAAACAGAACCAAAGTTTGAGTGTTGTGCCACTGTAGCAAGTAAGACATCTGCCACATGCAAGACTGAAGTCTTGAGAGAACTGATATTTAAACTGAGGGTTTAAAGAAACTTTCCGGTAAACAACAGATTGCTATTTTCAGCAGAGCCACATGTTTGGACAACACATACCACACACAGGTGGTCAATGCACAAAACACATGCTTTTGTGCTTATAAGACACTTCCAAATTTACCTAATAAAAATCTGAACTTTTTACAGCAATTTTTTATCTTTAATGCATTTTTATGGAATAAAATTCTCAAATGCTCATTTGATGCACATTTGATGCATAGAAAGAAAGAAATGAAGAAAAGTCGCCACAACATTATAAAATTCAGGGAAAAACTATATTAAGTTCAGTAAAATTATAAAAGTTACTTTGAAATGTATATAGCCATTTCTGCACCACACCCACAGCCTGAAAAAGAATTCATGCTTTGACGTGGCAGTGTTGGGGGAGGATGTGAGCTTGGGGAGCATGTCTCTACATCCCCTGACAGAAGAATCTGGAAGGAATGGTGACAAAGACATAAACCTTTGTGATTATAATGGTTACATCATATATCCTGGGGTCATTTATGTGATTTATCGACAAACAGTTGTTTCAAACTTTATATTCTAGCATAAAATGCACATTCTGTTCTGTAAAACACTGCCAACTCAGCAGAGCAAATTTGGGTTCAGTGGTAAAAATATTATACAGGACAAAACATTATCATCTTCCGTTACACATTTCATGCCAAAATATAAAATTTTTATATTTACAACTCTTAGTTTAAATGAAGATGACACTAGTTTAATGGCAGAGATTAACTGATTGTTTGCAGATTTCAGAAGGCTTTAGGACCTTGCAGAGGTTGAATCTTGTGGTCATTGGATCCAGAGGGAGGGCTCTCCCAGCTTCCCTAGGAAATCCAAACATCCTCATTCGAATAGCCCGGCTCCAGCTTCTAGAAGTTTCTTTCCTGGAGTATAAAGGCCTCTGCTTCAAACACTCTGCAGCAAAGCAGCATCTGGGAAAAGAAGAAGAGAACATCTGAGAAAAGAAGAGGAACACATCTGAGAAAAGAAGAGGAACACATTCAAACAACTGTCCAAGGTAATTATTGGGGAAAATGCTTTTATTTCACAAATATTTATTTGGAATGGCTTTTTTTTTTTTTTTTTTTTTTTTT
>NW_015512599.1:0-302 GCF_001515645.1 Sinocyclocheilus grahami | reverse complement strand
TTTGGCACATAAGAAGTCCAGCATGATTTTCATCATGCCCTACCATGTGGAGCCTCTGGAAAGGCTGGAGAAACTGCTCACTCGCCAGCAGCTGGACACCTGGGTCAGTAAGCTCGAGGAGAGAGCGGTCGCCATCTCTCTACCTAAAGTTAGCATGGAAGTCAGCCACGACCTTCAGGTAAAAATGGCTGATTTTTGCTATATAGTTGCTATATAACCACTACTACTATTTTGTGCATGAAATATGAGGCTCTTTCCTCTTGCTTTGCAGAAACATCTTGCAGAACTTGGTCTCACTGAAG
>NW_015512598.1:7601-8438 GCF_001515645.1 Sinocyclocheilus grahami | reverse complement strand
ATTTGTATCGTGAAAAGTGCTATACAAATAAACTTGAACTGAATTAAACTATAGCTTCTCCCTGATGGCAACAATAGAAACTCACCACATCCCCAACTAGCCTTAAAGCCTTTTGCTTAACGTTACATGGATAAAGATCACTCAAATGTCTCTGTCTTACTTGCCTCGTTCACAATCTTGGAAAGCTTGACTCTGTTTACGACACTCCGGTTACCACACCACGAGGTCATGTTAGAAGTCAGAATACTTTTCACTATATTTTTATATACCATGTCAAGTATATTCTTACTTGAAGTGATTCAACCTCCTGATTAAATACAACCTTTGTTGGGCTTTCTTACAAATGCTGTCAGCTGTCAGTATTCTCTAAAAAATTAAGTTGAGCGTCAATATATGTCCCCAGATACTTAAAATTGCAACCCCAATGTGTTTCCCTGCAGTAATTACAATCGGCATATTTAAAAAAGACTAAGAACCTTATTTTTTATTTAAAACGCATTAATGTACAAAGAAAAAAGTATAGGTGATAAAATAGCTCCTTGTGGGACTCCTGTATTTAAAATAATTGTTCCAGACATATTAGCATTGACAGCCACTCTTTGTGGGAGATTTGAGAGAAGATCTTTGAGCCCCCAAGTAAGTCCCCCGTTAATCCCCAAATCTTTCAGTGTGAATGTGAACAGAATTCACCACAAAATAGAAAAATCGGACTTCGAACAGGAGGAATCGAATGAATCGCGATACAAAGGAATTCACAGGTGATGCATTCTGTGTTCATCCTGAAACATAAAAATTAATTTATTAAATATGTTATATCTATCCATCCATCCATCCATC
>NW_015512598.1:0-6098 GCF_001515645.1 Sinocyclocheilus grahami | reverse complement strand
AGAGGGGTTTTCCCATGAAATGTGGCACTGAGCTTTCTGGACAGAAGGAAAAATACAAAAACATGCCTCAAATATACGAGTAAATCACTGCAATTATAATCAAAGCTGTGCGTCCTCATTTTCTGATTCGTTTTCTAATTTGTTGTTTAATTTAATGTGTTAATTTATGTGCTATGAGTTTTATTTGTTGTATGGCCATTGCATCAAAGACAACTGATGCTTCTGATCTACAAATCTAAATTATCTCTAAATATGTCTACACTACTGAAACTGAGCGAAGCTGTAAATCCAATCTGGTTATCTAATAAACCTGACATTGTATGTTATAAATATCGTGTCTCTTTGACAAATTACTTTTGTTCCTCTTTTCTAAGTCACGAAGTAATTAAGTAATTCTAAATCATTGCTAATTTCTAAATAATTGCAACTTTTTATCTCACTGTGAGTTTACATATCGCAATTCTACTTGTCCAAAAACTCAGGAAAAAAGTTTATAAACTCAAAATAATAGAAAAAAAGTCAGAATCACAAAATTACGAAAAAGGTCAAAAATTACGAGAAAAAAAAGACAATCACGAGATATAAACTCAAAATTATCAAAAAAAAGTTAAATTATGAGACAAAAATCTGAAATCACAAACTCAAAATTAACTGCTCAACTCAAAATTACAAGAAAAAAAATCAGACTCATAAGATATAAACTCAAAATTATGAAAAAGGTCAGAAATTAGAAAAAAAATCAATCATAAGATATAAACTCAAAATTATGTAAAAGGTCAGAAATTGTGATGAAAAAAAATCAATAATTCAAAATTACGAGAAAAAATCTGAAATTACAAGAACAAAAGTCAGAATCGCAAAATATAAACTCAAAATTATGAGAAAAGTCAGAATCGCGAGATTTAACTTGCAATTTCAAGTGTATAAATTAGACTTAAATTCGCATTTGGGGAAAAAAAGTCAGAATTATGAGAATACAATATTTGTAATATTTTTATTCTGTGGCGGAAACAAGCTTCCATAGTTACCTGCCATTTCTTTGTAAATATTCTTTCTAAAAATTGACTAGCAAATTGTGAAAATCCAACACCAATTTGTTTCAGTGCACAGAATTCTGAAAAGCAGTAAAATAACTGCTGAAGCAGCGTTTGACTCTTCCAGTGTAAACACACAAGGCTTCACACTGACTTTAAATAATTCACACTGACGATTAAATCAAACCTTGCGGACGAGGCATCGCTGGATTATCTGGCGTCAGTCTGATTCTGCAGTAGCTTACGGTTTATGAATCCCACAACATCATAAACTCCACTCGCTGCTTTCTAATCGGAGGAAACCCCGTTTATCTCAGGCTTGGAACGGCTGGGAACAAAAGGGCTGTAAAGAAACTGGACATGGTCTGATGTAAACACTGCGATGTTATCTATGTAAAGTGCTTTAAGAAGCTCCTTTAATGGCATTAATTAAAATAAAGTTTTTTATTATATTTAGCAAATATTAAATGTGTCCTCAGCCAGTGTCATTTTATTAATAGCTTGAATTAGTTTATTTTTTTAATTTAATTAATTATTTAAGTTTATGCTTTTTAGTCATTTCTGTGTGGTTTTTGACCATTTTTTAAATGTCTATATATTTTTTTATTAACTTTTATTTGACTTTTTAGTTATGTTAGTGCATCAAGTTACACTTAATAAAAATGAGAAATGTTGCCTTTTAAAAAAAGTTTTTTTCATGCACTGTAAAAAAAAAAATCAATCAATCAACCAGTAGAAAAACAGATAACCACTAAATGTTCTATTAAGTTTATGGACATTTTCTTCAACACAATGAAATGCATAATTCAAAATACAGCTGAAACACCTGCAAAAAAGCACAGAGGGCTGTATTTTTACAGACTTAGAGTGTATTTTATTTGACTTCAAATAACACTGTTTGTCTAGTTTTAGTTAGCTATAATCACCCTGTCCTGAAATGTTCCTCTGGTTGCATCTGCTTCATAAGAAACGTTCTTCAGATAAATCCCTGCAGCACTGTACTGTACTGAAGTCAAAGACACGGAGTGTTTTCCAGAGAGCTCGAGAACATTTCAGTCCTCTGGATGAGAGATCGTGTGTTTCTTAATCAGAGGCACGAAAGCAAAGACAGCAGCTGCAGAACCTGGAGCACAGACCTCAAAATTCAATGCATTACTTTTTCCATTTCCACTATATTACTTTAATTTCCAACTTGCTACTAAAACTGCAAATTGCATGGTTAGATTAACTTTAAATGTACAAAAATAGCTAAATCTACTTTCAGTGTAATTGATGAATTGTACAACATTGACTGTTACTGAACTGAACTGATCTAAATAATGACACTATTGTCTTTTGTAGAGCTGCTTTAGAGCTGAAATTGAAGTCGTCTTATATTTAATCACTGCCAAACATGATGTTCTTCCTCAGTATTTCTGTCTTGTTTTCCAGTACAAATATCTGAACACTCTTCAATCAAGACACATTTACTGGAGAAGCAGAATGACTGAAGATATCATGTCTCGTTTACTGACAAATGTATAAAAATGATGCAAGATCAAGCCTAAAACAAGAAAAATATCTGCCCGTGTCAGAAAAATAATACTAACTCAAAGGGAAAACAAGATTATATTTCTGACCCCACTGGCAGATTTGTTCTCATTTTATAAGCGTAAACTCACTACATTCTGATGATTTTTGATCATTCTTTAATATCATTTTTAGTCTAAAGTTATTGCCTTGATTTGTGAATGTTTTTGAGAATTTTTAGATGTTTGCACTGGAAAACAAGACAAAATACTAATTAACAAAATCAATTTTCGCAGTGATGAATTTTGCAACAATGTTATTTTCCTGTTTATTTCTGTGAAGCTGCTTTTGAAACGATCTGTGTGGTATAAAACCCTGTAGAAATAAAGAGAACTTAACTTCTTATGTCTTGTACAAACTCTGAACTTGTCCGCCCACGTGAAAAAATACTACAGTAATATATAGCAAATACTATAGTGTTTTTGCACCATACTATAGTAAAGTGTATTATACTGTATATATTATAGTATTCACAACACTACAGCATACGGTAGTATTAACTATAGTACTGTAATAAATACTGTAGTATACTTTAGTTTTTACTACAGTAAACTGTAGTGTATTGTAGTATACCCTATAGTTGTAGAAAACTTAGTACAGTATTGGGTAAAGTAATTTGTTTATAGTACTATAGTTGTTATATTACCACAGCAACTATAGAATTATCACAACAAACTAATTCAAGTACTTTACTATAGTATGGTTCAAAAACACTATAGTATTTACTAGTGTTTCTTCATCTGGGCGATATTAAACTCTGAGGGTAAATGGCGTTTACATTGAGTGCATTAATCTGTAAATAGAATTATCCGTAACAGAAGCTCTATTCACGTAAAGCGACTGACCGGATGCCGAAATAATCGCGGCGTTCATTTAACTTGGTTTTGCGTGAAGTTGTTCTGTCGTAACGTTCCGGTTTCTAGAATTGATGTGCATGCATTTCTACAGAAAAATGTAGAAATGCATGCACCCCCCCATTAAAAACTGCAGTAACTATTTGAACAGATTCAAATAACCTTTAAACTGCAGGTTGAAAACCAACTAATTCATCTTAACGGCCCTCGCTGACTGCAGCTGTCACAAAACCAACCAGCTTTGATTCATTAGCCGGACGTTACAGGATGATTATACGAAACTATTTTCTCAAGCGGCTCGAATCTGAGATCCATCTGGAACCAAACGCGCTTTTCGTGGAATTAGATGGTTTTAAGGCTCAGTGAATTGCGAGCTGTTAACAGACTTCTCATCCGTGTTCTGAAGGCGACGCTGTATTTAGCCGCTTAGAGAAACTGACCGCATGACATTTTGTTCATATTTCAGTGGAGATTCTGGCTCTGATCTGAAGGTCAGAAAGTCACTGCGTATCATTTTCACGTCGAAATCTCGTCTGTCTGAACAAACACACGCAGTTATGAAACATCTCGAGATTCAGACGTCATCGGATCTTAAATTCAGCTTTCTGCAGTAAACTCAACACTGTGCGGAAACAGAGCAACGGCTGAACTGACCTTAAGAAACCGATCAGCTGAAACAAAAGAAAGGATAATAAAAACACATTAAACTTGGGTCATTATTCGACTCTGTTACTCACTTCAGAAGACTTTTCAGTTCAGTGACTAACATGTAAATCAGAAGCAAAACCAAGAAAACCCTGAATTTATCTCCTTACAGTAAAACAAACTACACACAGAATACATGTCATATACTGTATAATATAAACACACACACACACACACACACATATATACAGTGGGTACGGAAAGTATTCAGACCCCCTTAAATTTTTCACTCTTTGTTATATTGCAGCCATTTGCTAAAATAATTTAAGTTAATTTTTTTTCCTCATTAATGTACACACAGCACCCCATATTGACAGAAAAACACAGAATTGTTGACATTTTTGCAGATTTATTAAAAAAGAAAAACTGAAATATCACATGGTCCTAAGTATTCAGACCCTTTGCTGTGACACTCAAATATTTAACTCAGGTGCTGTCCATTTCTTCTCATCATCCTTGAGATGGTTCTACACCCTCATTTGAGTCCAGCTGTGTTTGATTATACTGATTGAACTTGATTAGGAAAGCCACACACCTATCTATATAAGACCTTACAGCTCACAGTGCAAGTCTGAGCAAATGAGAATCATGAGGTCAAAAGGAACTGCCTGAAGAGCTCAGAGACAGAATTGTGGCAAGGCACATTAAATGGAAGACGTTTGGGATGATCAGAACCCTTCCTAGAGCTGGCCGTCCGGCCAAACTGAGCTATCGGGGGGGAAGAGCCTTGGTGAGAGAGGTAAAGAAGAACCCAAAGATCACTGTGGCTGAGCTCCAGAGATGCAGTCGGGAGATGGGAGAAAGTTGTAGAAAGTCAACCATCACTGCAGCCCTCCACCAGTCGGGGCTTTATGGCAGAGTGGCCCGACGGAAGCCTCTCCTCAGTGCAAGACACATGAAAGCCCGCATGGAGTTTGCTAAAAAACACCTGAATAAGATTCTCTGGTCTGATGAGACCAAGATATAACTTTTTGGCCTTAATTCTAAGCGGTATGTGTGGAGAAAACCAGGCACTGCTCATCACCTGTCCAATACAGTCCCAACAGTGAAGCATGGTGGTGGCAGCATCATGCTGTGGGGGTGTTTTTCAGCTGCAGGGACAGGATGACTGGTTGCAATCGAGGGAAAGATGAATGTGGCCAAGTACAGGGATTTCCTGGACGAAAACCTTCTCCAGAGGGCTCCGGACCTCAGACTGGGCCGAAGGTTTACTTTCCATCAAGACAATGACCCTAAGCACACAGTTAAAATAATGAAGGAGTGGCTTCACAACAACTCTGTGACTGTTCTTGAATGGCCCAGCCAGAGCCCTGACTTAAACCCAATTGAGCATCTCTGGAGAGACCTAAAAATGGCTGTCCACCAACGTTTACCATCCAACCTGACAGAACTGGAGAGGATCTGCAAGGAGGAATGGCAGAGGATCCCCAAATCCAGGTGTGAAAAACTTGTTGCATCTTTCACAAAAAGACTCATGGCTGTATTAGATCAAAAGGGTGCTTCTACTAAATACTGAGCAAAGGGTCTGAATACTTAGGACCATGTGATATTTCAGTTTTTCTTTTTTAATAAATCTGCAAAAATGTCAACAATTCTGTGTTTTTCTGTCAATATGGGGTGCTGTGTGTACATTAATGAGGAAAAAAAATTAACATAAATGATTTTAGCAAATGGCTGCAATATAACAAAGAGTAAAAAATTGTGAAAAATGTAAGGGGGTCTGAATACTTTCCGTACCCACTGTATATATATATATATATACACACACACACTTTTTTTGTGGAAACCATGATACATTTTATTTTTCAGGATTTGAAACCGAAATATTTTGTAACATTATAAATGTTTACTGACACTTTTGATCAGTTTAATGCAGCCTTGATGAATAAATGTTTTATTTCCTCATATTTTTGTGGAAACTGTGATGCGCTACCAT
>NW_015512597.1:7593-8441 GCF_001515645.1 Sinocyclocheilus grahami | reverse complement strand
ATGTTTTTATAAACACTCACCAAAGCGACTTTGGTAAGAAAAAATGAGTAATTAAATCACATTATCATATTAATGCCAATTCCCTGGATAGATAGCTGAGTTCACGTAATAACGCACAGACACAAATGCCAAGGAGAACCACATAAAAATTCAAGGGTCTTCTAATTATATTACTACAAAACAGAGTAACTAAAAGTAGCAGCCCAACTTACCTAACTCTATTTTAGTTTAACTACTTTTAAATTACGTATGTCTATTTTGGTTTCAAGCTATAAGTAGCTTTCCCAACAAAGTAAAGCACCCCATAAGAGTCTTTAAATAATCAATAACAAGAAGCAAAGTCATTTGAAGTGCACTAAAAAATGGACGTGTTAAAGAGGGGGGGAATAGAGAAAAAAGGAATTAAGAAGTAGTTGTGTTAAATTTGGCCAAGAGTTAAAATACTTTTAAAGAGACATTTGCTTTAGTAAAAAGAAGCACGTCTATTAACTTTTCCAGCTAATTAGCAGGCAAATATGTGACAGCCCAGGGGCAAATTGGGGATTTGTTCAGAGCTAGTGAAACTATAGTGTGATAAGTTTTCAGACTTCTTTCTAATGAGGATATTTGCAAATGTCCTTCTTATGAATTTTTAGTCTTGTTAACAACCTTACATGTGGAGAATTATGGGAGTTTTCTTTTCAAGATACACGTAGTAAAGTGTTCCTTGCTTTACCCACTGGCTAAATGTAGCTCTTAAATGTAGTTAAACTGAACAGTCAGTTCATAATATATTACTATATACAAGCACAAATTCGACCTCACTGACATAAAGAGCCCATGGGCACGTAACATACACACGTTTGTTT
>NW_015512597.1:4873-6164 GCF_001515645.1 Sinocyclocheilus grahami | reverse complement strand
ATATATATATATATATATATATATATATATATACTGTATATTGTGCATGTGAATTAGGTTTCATGCATGTCAATTAGGCTACGCATGTGTGCATCCTGTCTTTTGCATGAATAATTATTGAGACTAATCTCACTCCATATTAAATAGCCTATAGAAAAATTTGTTGTGCATGTATATGCATGGGCTTTTTCACATTTTTCATTAAGATATTTTCTGTAAATGGGGTAAATGTGTTTAAACAGAATCTAACAGCTTTGATTAAAAAAAGCGAAGGTCTGTATATGCTCATCTTTATTTTTCACTTCACAGCTCTAACCTAACGCCCGCTAATATACCAAGACATTACGTAAATGGCAGACTAGAGATGTTTAATAACTTCATCTAAATACAGCGAGGCAGGGAGTCTTCAATCAGGAGGCCAGCGATGACATTTAAACAGACACCTGAGCAAATTAAACCTGGAGAAGGTTAAGCTCTGTTAACACCATTGCAATGTCAAAAAATCCTGCATAAAGTTACTTTCCCATGCCTCTTTTATTTGAGGTGGGATTCAGTGTGATGGCTCACAAAGCCAGGAGAGCTCTCATACTGTGCTCTGTTAGAAATGAATTATCTGCTTTTAGCTTACTAGGATTTGTAGACAGAGAGTACAGCGAGAGAAATGGGATACTGTCAGTGTGACCCCTTGGGGAGGGTTGTGAATTTGGTGCACTGTTGTCCCTTTATGTTCCTCATAAGGCCTGGATGCAATGAAGACTTTACCTTATAGGCATTTTTGACAAGGTAATGGTGCAGGGACGTTATCCCATTCTAAATGGAGCAAAGTTATAGGATGTTTTAGGTGGAGCAGTGCTGTCAGATCTTTCCAAGCAAACCATTCACATGTGAAATTGATAACTCTGGGTTATCATTTTTAACCCTGGTTTAACTTTTCCATGTACATTTTAGGCATTTGGCAGATGCTTTACAGTGATATGAAGCTATTTTTTCCAGTATATGCATTCCCTGAAATAGAACTATTACAGCTATTTGAGCTATAGGAATGTTTTACGCTGTTCATACAGTATTTTACCCAGGTTGTTATTAATCCCGGGTGGTCAGGTTTTGAGATTTCATGATTTCATTCCACACGAGTTAACATTATTATTTGTAATGTTAATTGACAATATTTATAACTTTGATTGGACAAATACAGCATGCAACAAGCAGGCAATCCATTTAAATAACTCCATCTGTGTAAGTGTTGCCACATAAATCCACTGTGGTTGTCTTGTGAAAACAAAGTAAAAAA
>NW_015512597.1:0-657 GCF_001515645.1 Sinocyclocheilus grahami | reverse complement strand
ACGCGCGTCTGCCGCTTTAAATTCTTGAGCTCGTTACGGCAGGATTGATTCTGATTGGCTGTCAGTGATTTATCGTTCATCAGCTGGAAAAAAATTGCTTTGAAACGTTACCGTTATAGTTGTGGTGTGAACTATGCTATCCTTTAATATAGAGAACGATTTTTAGATCTATATCTTTATAGTTATCGTGCTTGGTGTAAACGGGCCTTTAATGATATCCACGTAACTTTATATTCAAAATGCATTTAAACATTCAGTACGCTTTAATTGCAACTTAGTAGGTTATATTTTTGTTTACACATGGTTAAAATATGTTTATTGTAGTGGAAACCATGGAAATCTACAATACTATAGTTGAACTACAGTAAAACCATGGTTAATTTCCATAAGGGACTGCCAGTGAAAGGCTGTTGCCTTTATACTGTTTATACTAACATTACAGAATAGAACATACCATTTCAATTGGTTTATTGTGAAATAACTCAAACATATGTTTTTTCTGTCCTCATTGTTCTGGGCTGCCGTTCCCAAAAGCATCAATGGTTTCTTATTATACTTTTGGGAAACTTATACTTTTTTAATTCACTCAATTAACCTATAGGTTTTAATGAAAGCCAAGATGTCTGAAATGTCGTTTACCATATATATATATATATA
>NW_015512596.1:7899-8451 GCF_001515645.1 Sinocyclocheilus grahami | reverse complement strand
TTGTTTTGTGTCTCTGTGGCCAAACACGCACAGAAGGAGTTTTTTTATGACTTGAGTCATCCATATTTTCTATGAGTCACATCTGAATAATCACCCAATACTAAAATGTAAATACCAGAATATTGCCAGAAGATATTTTGGCCATATTCTCTGTGATAGCTTGCTATCATATTTTTACGCAATCCAAGAGAGAGTAGATAATACTGTGTATGTGTAATTTATTAGAGCTGACATATTGGAAATATTTGCCCGTAACATTTTTGATTACTGTGTTCAAGCATGGGTCAATTTTTTTTAAATTAAGGTCCATATAAGACTATTCTAATCTATTCTATTGTATTCTATTCTATTCTATTCTATTCTGTATCGATTAGTACAACAAAGCCATAAAAACATATAATAATAAATGTGATCAATAGTAATGCTTGCCTTAAAAGTGCAAAAGTGTACAAATGAACTAAATAAAATATAATAATAATAATGTAACTTTCTTGGTCAGGATGTTGGTAATAAAGAATAACAATTTAGTCCCTCTGTAAATTCTCTTTGCCA
>NW_015512596.1:5082-6891 GCF_001515645.1 Sinocyclocheilus grahami | reverse complement strand
AGATGAGCATTGGTCCCCATGCAGAGAACTCCCACATAGTGTCACATAATGCATTCACCATCCTCAAAGGGCTGAAAAACACCCATCAAAGATGCTAAATGTTGCCAAGTGCCATTTTCCACTGGAAAGGGTCTTTTCCTGACAACGCACGATGGATCAGTGAAGTACTGTGACTGTAACTAACATGGGATCCGTCGCACTGAACACTTCAGTTCAACTGAGTCCAGCCAAGAGGAAATCACTTTTTATTTATTTTTTTCTCCATGATACTACTTCTAATGACAGGCTATGTTCATGATGCCTGGTTGCTCATGTTTCAAACGGGTCTTTCATGAACACGTTCCACACAGCAGGGGAATGTCTGTAATGACATGTTTCTGCTGTGAAAGTTTAGATAAATCCTTTTGAAAGACTTCGCTGACTGATGAGCGCGTGATTAAATCCTTTCCATAATTTATTTGACTGTCAGATGCATTTAATTATGATGGCTCATGAGAAAAAAAAGGCCTAGAGGTGACTTACCATGATCCATGACACACTTCTTGCTTAACGCTCTCAAACTTTCAGCTTATTTACAGTCTCAATATCTCCCTGTAAAGAAGAAAGAAGTCGACATGATGCATGGGATTTGAGTCTCACAACGATTGTCTCATTAATTCACATGTTCAGACACTTTTAATGTGTTTGTTCATGAATTTAAAATGCCTCATTCAACTGGATAATTATTGTCAAGGCAATACATATATCTTGTTTAAAATAGTTAGATAGTAGATATTTTAAATAAGATACACAGAGGCTTCAAAAGTGATGATAATCAACAAACATGAAAAAAGAAAAACAGCACCAATCAAAACCACAATATTTAATTAATTTGGAAAAAGACAGTATTACAAAAAATATTTGTAAAACAAAATAACATCATGAATCATTTAGTAAAGGATTGGAGGGTATCTATGGTACTGACAGAGCACTATCCCACAACATAATACTGGGTGTGATTACTCTATTCTATTCTGCATTACTGTGCTATTTTAAATCTAATTTCAACAATCGACAATTATCACCCAGTTTCATTCACTGCAAGAGTGGCCTTTGAGATTTGCAGCATGTTACAGCGCCTCATCATTGCACCTAATGCTGTACGGCAGAGTGCTAATGAATATGTTGAAAACAATTTAAATCACACAACATTCTAATTATTATCTTATCAAAATAGTTCAGCATGCGCGGCAGTATTTCAGTCAGGTATGTTTCAGGTATTGTTCCTCCAGATGCCTCCCGCCTGACGCATGCACATTGTCGGGGTACATTGTAACGATGTGAATCTCATTTGCTAACACAAAGTCACACATTATTTCTGAAACATCCTGCCAGATAAAATTCGTATTGAGAACGGAGACCGCTGTTCATTGTCTCCCTGGTTGCCGAGAGACAGTGGCGGATGCTGCCATATGGCGGGCCCCTCATTTGCATGTTTGCCTCATCAGAGGCACAGAAATCAGAATGAAACTACTATGATCATTGCCTCAGAACAACAATATTCCATCATTACACTAATGGCTTTCGTTGCAGGCCACACAGTGCTTCTGTCATCAAGGGGGAATCATATTGTTGTTGATATTGCATGACAGTGCATTTGGCATTATAATTTTGAAATAATCAAAATAAAGTAATAGTGAAAAAAAAATAATTAGTTTGCACACATAAGTCTCTAACTTGAGAAAATGTAGCAATGCTGCAGCAGAGGGAGTTGAAAGTCTGCAGTAGGCTAAAGTCTCAAATTTAATTGCTTAAATGGGTCATATCATA
>NW_015512596.1:4116-4560 GCF_001515645.1 Sinocyclocheilus grahami | reverse complement strand
TTTTTCAGTGTATGATTTACTTTGAAACAATTTTCCCTCACACAATACTAGTAAATATCACAAGTCATTACAAAGAAATGTAAAGAAAGTAACATACTGAATATAATGTGAAATTTTATGTAGAAATACTGAAATAGTATTTTCTTGTGAAACAAACTCAAATTATCTTTGTTTTATTTACAAGTTTGAAAAATCATTTTCTTACAGTATTTCTCTGAGACAGTGGAAAAGCTCAAGAGCTAGAACCACAAATCATTCACCATCAATGACCGGCAATCATTCAGTCATTTCAGATGCTGCTAACACTGTTCAAAGCCTGAAGTTATTTCTGACTTGCTTAACCTACTTTGGAGACAATTCTGCTTTGTATTTTGACCTGATTTCACCTTGATCTAGTTTCCATGTACGTCACAACTCGTTAGATCCTTTGGCTTATCTATTGGG
>NW_015512596.1:1957-3402 GCF_001515645.1 Sinocyclocheilus grahami | reverse complement strand
TAACCTGAGGCTGAAATACACACACACACACACACACACACAATTATTCTCCATGCAGTTCAATTAGCAAATAGTAGATTAGAATTGATTCCTGTGGTTTTCACAATGTGTGAGAAGTTTTGCTTAGCTCATTAAAAAGTTAGCTGTTCTTAGTGAAAATTTAATAAACACATTTTCACCTAATGAAACCATTAACAGCACGTATGGGAAGGTTTTTGGCAAATGTATTAATTTACTAAAGATTTTGGGTCAATCCGTTAAACAAATTGACCAATTCACCTAAATTCAGAAATATTGTGCTGTGTTGTTCCAGCAACATTTAAGATGATAATTTAGCTTTGGCCTTCGACTTTAGTATCTAAACTATTAGGATACAATGCAACATTGTCAAGCAGACAGTTAAGGTTAGTATTTTGCAATTAAAATTTTATCCATTCACAAATGTGCCAAACTTTCAGGTCAGATTCTGGACATCACCCAGACAATGATGCTCTACAAGGACACCGTAAAACTGCTTTTAAACATCTCCCTGACCCGTGGGAGCAGCATGTTTCATTATTTGAATTATTGTGTAGTATCAGCCAGCCCTGTGATGACAGTATTCCAGTGTGTCCAGTTTCAAAGTACTAACAAGGTCAAACACACCAGGCTGATGAAATATACGCTTAAGGCACCTCAACATCCTTTCTGTTTGATGACACTATTCCAAAAAAAAGTCTTGTTTTGTATCAAGGGATTAAAGAATCGGTCCTGCACCAGCATTTACGGATCATCCTATATGATTTACTAGAACTCTTGTTCTGTGTTCACCCTGAGGGCAACTTGTTTAAACACTGTCAGACACAGAAACTCTTAATGGGAAAACTCTTAAGAGTTCACTCTTAATAAGTCTTTATATCCTGAATCCTTTTTTATTCTGACACTATAGTAGTCCATATACAAATTAAAATACTTGCTCTCATATCCTTCTAAAACCTGTGTGACTGACTTTTCCATATAATGAAAGTCAACTTACCTTCAAAAACAAATATAATAATTTAATAATTAGAGACATCAATTTGCCGTGCTAATTTAAGTTTGTTTTATAATGATTGTATCGTTTTATGTAATTCATATTATAACATTAACTTACAATAATTACCAATGCATATAATTAAAAAAATGTAATTGTTCATCTGCAAGAATTGATTTGTACAATTAATCTGATTAATGAATTAGCATATCTTGGGATTCATTTGATTTGAGCTGATTTTTAAGCATATTCTATAACTCAAAAAGAACATGGGACTGACGGTTTTTGGATATTCATGTATTTATTTATTTATACAAGTTAAGGGGCATTTTTTTAATATATTTAAAAATGCTATTGTTAATTTTATTGCATAAAAAAACTTGTGATGAAAAGCTGAATTTTCTGAATCATTACTCCAGTCTTCAGTGTCACA
>NW_015512596.1:793-1103 GCF_001515645.1 Sinocyclocheilus grahami | reverse complement strand
GGCTTCCTGTTCGCCTGCTGTTGCGGTGACACGATTTGCTTTGTCCTGATGCTATAGGCGTCTCAGTGAAGTCGATGACCTAAAAACAGCATCTTTCTTGTTCTCACTCTGCTAAAAGGCCTCACTTTTGAACTTTCATTTTCCTGACAAGCATTGCCTGCATTGCTATCCGTGTTAAAGAGTGTTAAAATCACACCACTGATGGTGACAAGGACATAAGTGCACACACATTTCTGCATTAGCAGCTAGGTTTAAAGAAACAGTTAAAAAAATTATATATATATATATATATATATATATATATATGTAT
>NW_015512596.1:0-783 GCF_001515645.1 Sinocyclocheilus grahami | reverse complement strand
AAAGCTGAATTTTCTGAATCATTACTCCAGTCTTCAGTGTCACATAATCCATCAGAAATCATTCTAATTTGCTGATTTGCTGCTCAAGAAAAATTTCTTATTATTATCAGTGTTGAAAGCAGTTGTGCTGCTTCATATTTTTGGGGAAACTGTACTATTCCCCTCTGTTTTTTAAAGATATTTACTGTCACAAAATAATATACATACAAATTAATCAATCAATCAATCCTTACTGACCCCAAATTTTTAAACGGTCGTAAATAAACCAGCTTTTAAATATTCAACCACAACATCAGTGCTCTTGCATCCCTTCCACAGACGCAGTTTGTCCACTAAGACTTATTTAAGCAAGCACTCATTGTTCTAACCTCTCAGCTTGAACCATCTCCAAAATAGTAAATATTTCAGAGCTACCCCTCTGTTCTTAACATCCCGTCAGGAGCAGGCTGGAATTGAAGCCTCTAATTGGTACGGAGCTTTTCATTTATTAATGCGAAAACAGAGGCAGCACATCCCAGTGTTGGAACATTAATTTGAGGGGGATTCTTGTTTTCATTATGATTGTGTGCCGATCCTGCGTTACCTTTATTTTAATTAACTTCTGCACAGACCTCCCACAACTCAGCAGCTGCACTTTAATTATCTCACGCAGCCTTATCGTTCCTGCATAATCTGTGTTAACAGCAAATTTACAGAACTGTTTAAGAGGAGCTCTTGTCCTGCACACACATGCCATAATTTACTTCACAAAGTTGGACGTTTTTGAATTTCATCTTCTTATGT
>NW_015512595.1:7490-8448 GCF_001515645.1 Sinocyclocheilus grahami | reverse complement strand
GTTCATTACGCTCATACAACCATGCGCATTAAATTATTCATTCATTTCATAACAATAAAATACCACGTAGCAGTGTGTGTGTGTGTGCTGGAGAATCAAATGGACATGTGCAGTGATCCAGGTTATAAATGAACATTTGTTCGTACGATCCCCAGTAACTTGCCGTGAGCGTCTCAGGTGTCTGCGGTCCAGAAGGCCGAAAATGTGTCCTTAATTCCGCTCTGTCCGGAGAAACACGGCATCTGAGAGCAGTTGCGGAAGTGTAGATGAGGGCGGTGAGTGTTGATGCTGTTATAGTGGTGACAGGCAGCGTTACATTAGTCTCCACTACACATGCAAGAGAAATCCGGCAGCGAATTTTCGAATCCTACTACTGTGAAGGTCTCGTGTTTAATATTCATGAGCAACGCCCTCGCTATTGGAACAGAGCGGTGCAGCGTCACCGGTAAGTATTAAATATATATGAGCCAAGCAATAGCAATTGGAATGTATTAACACACGCCAGCTGTACATAATTGATATTCATAAACTTGGCCTTAGTCTTAGTACGATCTGTAATTTCACACAACACCTCCACGCCCACAGTTGAAGGACGTCATTCAAAACTCAGCAAACCCTCACTATCAGATAAAAATGATAGTGCTGCGTTTAATTATTGTATCTTAAACTGTAATCTCTATACATTTCGTGTATTGATGTGGATACCCTATGTTTGTAGGTTTGGTATTTTTCAATTAATAATAATAATAATAATAGGCCTAATAATAATAATAATAAATAAAGAATGAAAAATCAAAATACATTAAATCTGGTCAAAAATGTAAACAAATTAAAGTCTCATATTATTAATGTATCATTTTTAATTGTATTAATTTATTAATGAATAATATAGTTATTCAATAAATGCTTTTAAACATATACAGTGGGGAAAATAAGTATTTAGTCAGCCACCAATTGT
>NW_015512595.1:3564-4007 GCF_001515645.1 Sinocyclocheilus grahami | reverse complement strand
TGTAGTTGGGTAGCTGACAGACTTCCTACAACACAGTGTGACATGCTACTGTGTACTCCATTTAAAGTTATTAAAGAGCATTTTACTAATTTATTTATATATAGATTGTATGTAGATTTTTTGAGATCATATTAATTGAGAGACTACATGCATGCACTTAGAACTAATCATTTAAATCAATAAAAATTGTCTAATTTGTGAAAGAAATGTCACCAGTAACATCACCTACTGTATGATGTACAGTATATTTTTCTTCATACATGATTAAAGTTGTGGTAGGAAAAAAACATTAATGTGAAAGCTATGGGTTTAATATATGTGGACGCCACTCTCCTTCTCATTCTCATAATGTGAAACTCATAACAAGCTCATTATCTTAAACCTGCTCTAAGCTGTATTACTCAACGAAGCTTGTACAGTGTGTGTGTGTGTGTGTGTGTGTG
>NW_015512595.1:1196-2778 GCF_001515645.1 Sinocyclocheilus grahami | reverse complement strand
TTTTTTAAATACAATACAAAAAAAGTGTAAAGTGAAACTTTTATTTGTGTTACATTTGTGTTGATTATTTTACTATTTAGTTATTTTTAACATGTAAAATAGTCATAGAAAATTATGTTTCCTGTGTTGTTTTAATTCCATCTTCTTATGGTGATCTCAGGGTTATATGTATGAGAACAGTATGTAAATTTATGAAATGATGCTTCTTGTTTTTTCTATTTACTATAGCTGTCAATCCACTGATGCCATCTGTTTTGTATGTTCTTATGCAATGGCTTTTGCACCTGGTGGTAAGCTGGTTTGTTCAATTCAAATCAAGCAAATAAAACAACATATATCTGAACAGAATGGAATGCAAGACTCAATCCAATTTATTTTTTTCTTTCTGATATTTATGCATTTAATGGAACAAAATATTTTCCATTCAAAATATTCAATTTCCTATTTCATGTATTCAGGTTGAAGTTATATTGAAGCTCTGTTCCTTTAAAAACCTATGACACTGAATTGCATTGCCTTTTCGGGTCATTATGTTTAAATCAGTTTTATAGACATCTGGGTTGAACAAAAACAAAATACAAAAAAGAGAGCTCTTAATGATCACTAATATGATTCATGGAAAGAAGGCAAAATGTATATAAAAACAGATAATTTTTTAAAATTAATATCTGTAAGTAACTTAAGAAATGGGTGCACACTTGATTAAATTCAATAAATGTGTAATATTTTAGTCCATAATATGTCCTACATAACTTATACTAAAGTATACTGCTCTGACCCCTCTTTGCATTGAGTGTACATGTTTGTGACAAATTGTCACATCTAAGAATAAGATCCGTAAATTCCCTGGACTTTAATAGGGAGTGTTGCTCAACTTGTCTCTACAAAATCCCCCACAGGTCCTCAAGAATGTTAAGCTTGGGTGAAACACTTCTCCACTTACAGAAGGTTTTTCACATTGGGAAAATGTATATATCATTGTCATGTTGAAGGGAAAAAAGCTCAACAGGCACTTCTCACTGTACTCTTCCCAAGTCCACTGTTTTTAAATCTCTGTGTTATGTTTCCTATATTTTCATATATTTGGTAGCTCTCTCCCAAGTGGTTTCACTGTTGTCAGCATTACCCCTGAGAATGATTCCATGGGCTATGTAACACTTTTGATTCTCAAGAAAATGGCAAAGAATAACATACTTACCTGTTGATCAAAATTGCCTTTAACTTGCTCTGGAAAATGTTTATTTATATTTCATAACTTTAAGGAGGGTGTACTCACTTTTGCAACACAGAATTCTTTCACTTAAATCTTATTTTCCTGAGTAAATTTGACATGCTTCTTTTTGTTAATGATCAACCAAACTTGCCTGGAACATTGTATTAAGACCCTTATAAGTAAAAAGTAATTGCTGAATTTTTTAAGCTTCAGAAGGCATGTATTCATTTTTGCTGAGTCTTATAAATAGGCTTGCTTTCCCATACCTGCCTCAAGCTTATCTATATCTCGGTATATTTTAAAAATGATCAATTGATTATTTTGCTGTATTTGGATATGACAAGTATCTTCTTGTTCTAGTCCAGAAAC
>NW_015512595.1:0-364 GCF_001515645.1 Sinocyclocheilus grahami | reverse complement strand
TTTTATTTTATTTTATTTTATTTTATTTTATTTTATTTTAGGTCTTTTATTTTGAAAATCCAGGGAGGCAGCAACAGGAACTTGAATAGGACAATGTCATTATTGTCAACATTCTGCTCCAGTCAGTCAGTGGGGGAGGGTTTATTCAGTGAGCAGCATCTGGACGCTGGACGGGCCTCTGCTCTGTCCGCGGTGTGCTCATCACTTACTTTAGTTACACTGGGTCTGGTGTCAGAATAGACTAAAGTAACCAGGGTTGTGCTGACAGCTCTGTCATACTTACAATGGAGTGATAGAGGAGCTCAGGTAAGAAAAAATAAGCGACAGAAATGCAGTCGGTGATTGAAGACTCGCTGTGTAGTTT
>NW_015512594.1:4360-8454 GCF_001515645.1 Sinocyclocheilus grahami | reverse complement strand
TTTATCAGTGCGAATATCTGATAAACATAAAAAAAGGAAAAAAAAAAGCGCATTCATGTTCATTGAAATTGTCTTATGTTAAAAAAAAATCTGTTGAATGTTGTTCTAATGTTAGACAGAAATATGTATTATATAATAAATTATACACACACACAATACAATTTAATTTAATACAACAAAAACTTATTTGGCTTACTAACAGCACTAACAGCTAGACGACAACAACAATATTATATTAATAATAATTTTATATTAATTAATTATACATGAAGCTTTTATGACTTCATATTAATTGACAGATGGATTATTTGTTAGTCATGTAATATGAATGAATTTTAAATTAATATTTACTGACTATATACAGAAAACAGTGATTATATAATGATAAGAAACTCTATTTCAATAACAATTATTATTTAAATTAAATTTAGAAATAAAAAATTCCATTCTAATTGATTAATATTTAAATTAATCAGACATTTGTGCGCACTAATAGCTAGACTATAACAACAACAATTATTATTATTAGTGCACAGTCTAACAAATAAAATAAAATAAATGATTTAATATTGAATATGTCTGATTAATTTAAATTTAATAATAAATAATGAAATTATTTTTTTATTTCTAAATTATTAATTTCAGCAATCATTATTATTGAAATACAGAGTTTCTTGTCATATGCTATTTATTATTAGTATTGTTGTTGTTGTCATTATTATTACACATTAAGCTTTATAACTTTATATTAATAGACAGATGGACTAAATGTAATTCAATCCAAATGTATTTGTTACATTTAGTGAAATATTGTAGCTCTGATAACATCTTCATTCAGATGAAGCTGTAAAAGTTTTATGCAAGCTTTTGCTTGCATATGAATTTCTTTACATTTATGTTTAACAGACGTCTCGGTGCTATCAGGGTTAATAAGATCGAATGGTTTCAGTGAGAATTTAGCACACAGCCTGACTGCTGTAGAATCTGATGAAGTGAAATCATTAGCAGTGAATATGCTTTTCTGCAGATGGATGAGATGTCATACCAGCCTCTCCTCTCAAAGCTCTCTCCAGCTCCACTCCACTCTCCTCCAGCTCTTTAAAGGTCACTTCTATCTCATCCAGACGTCTCTGAATCGTCTGGGGGGGCGGCAGAAGCAGGACAGGACACCAAATCAGAATGAAAGTCAGATACTTTTCATCTTGCCATAAATTAATACTAAGGTTTCTTTTATTGGTAACTTCTAAAGCATTTCCTAATCTTAGTTCATGTCATCATTTACTAATAGTCATTCAAACCAAAAGTTGCATTAGTTCAATTATTTAATGGAGCTGAGCCAACATGAACTAACAATGAACAGTTGTGTGTTAATGTTAATGTTAGGTAATGCATTTACTAATGCTAACTAATAGGACCCAACTGTAAAGTGTGACCCTTCAATTTAAACTACATGCGTGTTTACAATTATGGGAAACAATCTACACTGCTGAGACAGTTTGAAGAAAGTGATCTTGCTCACCTGAGCTTTGTGGAAGCGCTCGATTTCGCTCAGCTTTGCTTTCCGCTCCAGAGTTTTCATCCTCTTTAGATCTCGTTTCTCTGACTCAGAAATCTCAAAATCAGCCCCCTGAACACACGTAACAAACCCAAGTCAACAACTTCCTAAAGAACAGGACTTCATCAGTCTACCAGAAAACATGAGCCACAAATATTAATACTTATTTATTGTATTATTTTTTATATATATATATATATATATATATATATATAGTAATTATCATATTGATCACATATATCATATAAATCACAAAATGTGATTTTGAAAATGTGCCTTATAAACAAGCATAGCAAAGGTTGATTATTTTAATGCATTTTAAATTCTAAATCCCAATCCCAATTTTTATCGAGGGAAAATATGAAAAGGAAAAAACTTCTTTCCCCCAAATCGTGCAGCCTTTGTTCATGAAATGGCATGGTTTTATTCTGGGCAGTCATGCTCAAGTATCAGCAAAAATAACTGTATATTCCTCTTTGTTTGTAGAATTATGTTTGTAAAAAACTGTCATGCATAGAAATGTGGCTTCCTCATCCAAAATAAGCTATGGACCAAGGGTTAAAATCCTAATTTGAACAATCTAACCTTGCAATCCAAAAAATGGTCTTCTCCTTGAAGATCCTCTTCATCCTCCTCTTCATCATCGTCGACACAGTCTTCATTATCACCTGATACATAATGATCT
The DNA here is from genome assembly GCF_001515645.1 of Sinocyclocheilus grahami. Classification (NCBI taxonomy): domain Eukaryota; kingdom Metazoa; phylum Chordata; class Actinopteri; order Cypriniformes; family Cyprinidae; genus Sinocyclocheilus; species Sinocyclocheilus grahami. The sequence continues at coordinate 6,214 of NW_015512594.1, read as the reverse complement.
GGCTGAGATTGTCCTGATGAAAATCATAGCAAAATCAGCTACTAAAAAAATTAAGCTCAACCTAGAGTTCAGTACTAAAAGACACTTCATATTCAGTAATATTTTCGATTTGACTTTACTGACACAGACACAAAACTTTAACACCATTGTCTTCTGTAGAGCTGCTTTATAGCCGAATCAAATTCATAATTGACCTAAAAATGAAAAATCTGTCATCACATTTTTCCATCAAAGAACTACTCTTTTGATCAGTCTACCAGCTGGTGTTTTCAGCAGTTTTCCGCCAAAATTAGATCTTGATGGTTTGAAAATGAAGAAATTAAGACCGTAATAATAAATATTAGTATTGTACAGCTGTACTGTAACAATTATTATTATTATTTATTATATTATTTTATTAAATACATTTTTATTTTACAGTAAAATATAACAGTAGTAGTCATTTTGTTTCATATTTGGACAGTCTAAATATTAGATGATGATAATAATACTTAAAAACAATTACAACAATGACGATGATAATAATATTAATAATAATTTATTTTTTTAATTATTAACCATGTTAAGATAAGATTTTTGGACAAATTGTGCAGCCTTACACACAATACTTTTAATTTAATAAATTTTTTTATTGACACTATTGTCTTTTTTAGAGCTGCATTACAGCAGAATTTGAATTTGTCTCATATTTGAAGAAGTTTGCTATTTTAACAGAAGTCTTGTTATTTTCCTGTTTCTTACTCTGAAGCTCCTTTGAAGCAATCTGTATATTATAAAGCGCTTTATAAATCGACATGACTTGACTACAAAACATTGGGCTTCTAACCTGAAGGTGCGACTCTGAGGACACTGAAACGCTGCTGTAGTCGAGGTGAAGACAGATTCCATGGGGAAAACTTGGAGCGCATCTTTCCGTGTTGCGACTGTGTGGAAGGTGGAGGTTCGCTCTTCCTTCTCATGCAGCGCCGGTTCCGCAAGCTCTTCCCGGTCGCGGTGCCTCCGCTCCAGTAGCCCTCCTCCTCACCTCCTTCGTGCTGCTTGGAGGAAGAGGAGGTGGAGGCGGCAGAAGACGAGGCGGGCGTCTCCGTGTCTGAATCCTGGCTGAGCAGCTCGGCCTTCTCCTCTTCGCTCAGCTGAAGTTTACGCAGGGACTCTTTGGATTTGGATTCCGGCGGGAGGTTGTGATGAGTTTCCTCTTGGTTCTGCTCTGATTCCTTGGGGGCATGTGAGGGTTGAGGCACCACGTTATGGACAGTACGAGGTTTTGGGAGCGGAGGGTACAGTGGAGCTTTGGACGCTCGCGGGGCCGGCACTGGAACGGACGCACTGCCGTTATTTTGTTGGTTCTCGACGCCTGTGCTCTCCGGATTGAGCTCTGAGGGTTTGTTCGGTTCATGAGAGCTGGATGGCGGTTGGTCTTTTTGCTCTGTGGGAGTAAGACACTCAGCCGATTCTTCAAAGTCAGGGTCAACGGAGATCTTATACGAGCCCTTCCTTCTGACGGAGACGTGTGGAGGAGATGAAATCTCCACGGGTTCACCATTTTGAGTTTTCTCCTTCTCATCCTCCTCATTAAGGCCATTTTCAACATGATTCTACAAAACCGAAAAACATTACATTACCGTGATATTTTGGAACAGATATTTTGTGCAGGTGCATGAACTGTGTCAAAATACAATTCATATGTATTACCGTTCAAAAGTCAGTATGATTTTTTTATATTTTGAAAGTAGTATCTTATGCTCAGGGCTGCATTTATTTGATCAAAAGTACAATAAAAACAGTGAAATTGTTTTCTATGTGAATATATTTAAAAATTGTATTTATATTTGTGATGTGAAGCTGAATTTTCAG
>NW_015512594.1:2622-2926 GCF_001515645.1 Sinocyclocheilus grahami | reverse complement strand
TCGGTCATTTTTGACCGAAGACCACAAGTGTGACTATTTTTTTACGACGACTTAGTCTGTTCGATTCATGCCCTCAATTTTTGTGTGTGTTCACATTACAAATGCCATAAGAGTCACCAAGTTTCGTACCATTCTGATGAAGCTGTGATTTTTAAAAATTCAATACAGAATTTTTCGGTCAAAAGACCGAAGAGCACCAGAGGGTTAAGCATCCCTAAAGTTCGTACTAATATGGCTCAACGGGCATTTAGTTATGCTACTCCATTTGATTGGAATCAACTACAAGATAAGTTATGCTTAAAAG
>NW_015512594.1:0-975 GCF_001515645.1 Sinocyclocheilus grahami | reverse complement strand
GAGAGACAAGTGCATGATAGATAATAAAATAAACTGCATTACGCAACATAAGAAATATAAAAAACAACAACGCTGAAATATTTATTACCATTCAGAAATTATTAAATTCTATACTGTATTTAGGCCTACTTTTACTCATTGATCTACAAAAATAAAATATGAATTAAAAATAAAGTAAAATAAAGTATAAGGTAAAATAAAATGAAGTATAATCAAATAAGATGAAGAATAACAAACTACAATAAAATGAAATACAATGAAGCATAATAAAGTAAAATAAAATGAAGTAAAATAAGCCTTATTAAACTTTATTTTATTTTACTTAATAAAACCTTAAGGTAAAATAAATATTATACTTTTATTATTTTACCTTAATAATGTAAAATAAAATGAAGTATGATAAGGTCAAATAAAATGAAGTAAAAGTGTAAAATAAAATTATGTATAATAAAGCTAAATAAAATGAAGCACAATAAAGTAAAATAAAATGAAGTATAATAAGGTAAAATAAAATAAAGTAAAATAATACTAAAAAATAAAATGAAGCATAAATAAAATGAAGTATAATAAGGTAAAATTAAATAAAAAATTTAATAAAAATTAAATAAAATGAAGCAAAATAAAATAAAATAAAAAGCTCTACTTCTTATCAAGGATTTTTGGTATGACCATGTATCCCAGGCTTACCCGTGTCGGAGTGGAAAGTGTATCCGCCCTGCCGCAGAGTGGAGCCACACTGATAACAATTGAAACAACTGCGATGGAAGAACTTGGCCTCTGCACTTCCTCTCTCCAGCACGTACAGATGCTTGTTGCAGAAATAACAGAGCTCACTGCCGCCCACCTCTGATGAGGACACTGGCACCACAGGCTGGAGATATGAAAAGGTTTAAGATACTGCACATTAGGGCTGGGGGATATGGCCAAAACAATTATCACGATAATTTTTTTCATATCAGTCGATATCGATAATTA
>NW_015512593.1:6554-8455 GCF_001515645.1 Sinocyclocheilus grahami | reverse complement strand
CCGCCTTCCAGCGCGAACCCAACGGCTCTTTTAAGAGCCACACACTCTCTCACAGAAAGAGGCGATGTTGCAGCAGTTATTGAGATTAATGCATATTAGTGAAGATCAAGCCTTACTCACGTATTTGATAAACGCGCTTCTATAATGTGTGTGATAGTGTTTACAAACTCATTAAACATTGCATTTGGGCTTTTATTTAAATTCAATTTAATAAAAAAAAACTAACAAGTTTGTTCTAATGTAAGTGTATTTTGGCTTTAAGTGTAACTTTACAAGTGAACTCAAAGCTGTGTCTCAGACTGTATGTAATCTGTTATAGTTTATTAGTGTGGAGCATGAGGTTATTATCCTCCCAGAAGAAGATGACTGAATAAGTGAGGTGAGACAGACGAGACGAGTGAGGTGAGACAGACGAGACGAGTGAGGTGAGGTGAGACAGACGAGACGAGCGAGGTGAGGCGAGACAGACGAGACGATGGCGGATGATTTAGTTTCGAAACTAGATGGAAAAGCGCCTGTTGGCAATATTTTGGATTTTGACAAGCCTGTTGACTTTTGCCGTTGATTTTTAATTTATTTAAACTTTGTGTCATTTATTTATTTTACTTGACATTCTTTTTGCTAATAAACGTTCTATGCTTCTTATTTATTTGGTTATATATTATACATGTTTACATATTTCCAGTTTTGTATACCTATTAAACTTTATGAAAGTTATTTGTTATTTTATATTAGGCACAGCTTGCCCTATAGCATGGTGTATTTGTTTTGTTAATAAAAGTTCTGTTTTATATATGGGCTAAAGTGAGTTTGACGTTGTATTTTGTTGTTGCATTCAAGCAATTGACGCCGAATTGCCGCTAATTCGAAAGTGAAAGTAAAATGCGCACGCCGCTTTTAAAAGCTATTTAAAAGAGAGGAAAAGAGGGAACGCCCCGCCCCCGCGGTGATACCGGTATTACCGGTGTTGTCACATGTCGATTAACCGGTGGGAACATTTCCTCACCGTTACAACCCTACTATGCATAGTATTTGTCCATAGTTTGTCTTCAAGCATATTAAAAATACCAGATGTAAACTAGGTTAATTGACATGTAAACAATGTTAAAAACTTGATTTTCACCACAGGGGGTCTTTACACACATAACCCTTCTTGAAGCACCTGAAGTCGTAATTACGACTTGTTGTCAACTCCGACAACTCGTAAATATGAACTTCCCAAGAGGACTTGAACACACCATTAGGACATTTAATTTCAACACACTGCACGGTTTCCGCCAGTAGAGGGCGCTTGTCCAGCGTAATCAATGGCATACATCCAAATCAACAAGACAGAGAAGGGCAGAAAAAAAGTGAAGTGAACCGCAGACGTGATGGAATAAACAAAGCTTTTCAAAGCTTTGAATCAATTGGACCAATTTCTTCACGAAACGATTCACTGCTCTGAAGCGTTCAAGGCACCAGTGACGCCTGCTGGTCAGAATAGTGTAAATGCAACAGAAACTCAGGCCAAACTGCTTAAAAACTGCTTTTACAAATCCCATCTCAGAGGATCAGCATGATTCAGTTGTGACGAAACAAAGCCTCGTTTACTGAAGTCACGTGACTTGATTGGCGCTTCGAACCAGTGATTCGAAATAAAGATTCGAAAAGGTTTCGAAGCTTCATGAAGTAGGGATGCTCCGATCCGCCTTTTTTGCCTCCGATACCGATACCTAGGGTTCGGTATTGGCCTATAACCGATACCGTTTTTTTCCCCTCATTTAAATAAATGTAGAATTTATATATCTCTGTGTGTGGAACTGATAATCATTCTTTCACAATCTACTAGATACAGACTACTTAATTATAAAATTCAGTTCTTAATAGCTGAAGAATTCCAAAGGAACTCTTATTTTTAC
>NW_015512593.1:4741-6079 GCF_001515645.1 Sinocyclocheilus grahami | reverse complement strand
TACCGATATGGTGGCCGATATATCGTGCATCCCTAATTTTCACCACAGGGGGTCTTTACACACACAACACTTCTTGAAGCACCTGAAGTCGTAATTATGTCAACTCCGACAACTCGTAAATACGAACTTCCCAGGAGGACTTGAACACACCATTAGGACATTTCATTTCAACACACTGCACGGTTTCCGCCAGTAGAGGGCGCTTGTCCAGCATAATCAATGGCATACATCCAAATCAACAAGACAGAAAAAAGTGAAGTGAAACGCAGAAGTGATGGAATAAACAAAGCTTTCCAAAGCTTTGAATCAATTGGACCAATTTCTTCACGAAACGATTCACTGCTCTGAAGCGTTCAAGGCACCAGTGACGCCTGCTGGTCAGAATAGTGTAAATGCAACAGAAACTCAGGCCAAACTGCTTAAAAACTGCTTTTACAAATCCCATCTCAGAGGATCAGCATGATTCAGTTGTGACGAAACAAAGCCTTGTTTACTGAAGTCACGTGACTTGATAGGCGCTTCGAACCAGTGATTCGAAATAAAAGATCTTCGGAGCCGATACCCGATATGAATATCGGATCGGCGCATCCCTATCATGAAGTAGTGTTTTGAAAGTGGCCTTCACTAGGAACACAACCGGAGACTCCACTGGTATGAACAATCATTGTGTCTGATCATGATTGCAAAACACTAAATGGTGTAAAGAGGTTCAACACACTCTGGGATCTGATTACTGAAAGCATATTCTGAGGTATAAGTGTGCACCGATGTGAGAAGAGTGAAAGGGCCTGGACACAGCGCACCTACCTTGAAGTCCTTCATGGCGTTCTTCAGTGTTTTGATGGCGTGTCCAGCGTGCGTTCCCTCTATGGTGCAGGCGTTGCAGAGGAACAAGCGCTCATCCAGGCAATAGTACCGGAACATCTCGTCGTGCTCCAAACACTTCCTCTTCCTCATGTCTCCGAGCGGCTCCACCAGCGGATGCTCTCTGAACGCCGGCAGCTCCAGATGAGGCTGGACGTGCTTCGGGCACATGGACACTTCACACTTCAGGCAGGTTTTAACCGCCGCCGGACCCTTCCCGTCCTCGCTGGCGTCCTCGGGACAGTAATCGCAGCGAACCTGGACGGCTCTGTGAGACGCGTCGCTCCGGCTCTGGGTGGAGCGCTCTGATTGGCCACGACGGCGGAAACCGTCAGCGATGTTGGCCAGTTTGAAGTTCTTCTGCCAGTTGGCGGAGCTGCGGTGACTCTGCCGGCACTCGGGACATCGCAGACGGCCGTGGTCCGAGCGGCTCTTGAGTCTGCGCAGGCACGGCAGGCAGAAGTTATGGCCGCA
>NW_015512593.1:2518-3147 GCF_001515645.1 Sinocyclocheilus grahami | reverse complement strand
GAGGTCTGAATCAAGTGTAAGAACTTAAATTAAATGTTCAATATGCCTGTCTTTCCCAGCAAAGAAAGGTGAGTGTGTTAGAGACTCGAGACACAAGACATAGAGATTTCCCAAAGCAGCAGAACAACAACAACAACAGCAGCAGCACAACAACAACAACAACAACAGCAGCAGCAGCAACAACAAAAACAACAACAACAACAACAACAACAACAACAACAACAGCAGCAGCAGCAGCAGCAGAACAACAACAAGACTGTGGATTAAACATGAGATGAATATGATGCAGGCTTGCTGCAGAGCTTACTTCAGCAGCAGGTGAAGAGAGAGAGAGAGAGAGAGAGAGAGAGAGCAGCATCAGGAACACAGCTATCAGCTTCAGCATCAGATGTGGAGGCGGGTTTGTGAACATGTCACAGCTGTGTTTGAGCTCTACTGCCGAAGTTCCCCAACACAGACCTGACAGCAGCACAATGAAGATCACAGACCTTCACAATAACACACTGTCCTGTGCTTCCCTCGTGTTCTAGACACTCAGAGAACAGGCTTTAGTTGAGCTGAAACAAAGCAGCACTGAGCCGCATGCAGCCGCTCACACTGAACTGTGCTTCTGACGGATTCTGGACAGA
>NW_015512593.1:0-2347 GCF_001515645.1 Sinocyclocheilus grahami | reverse complement strand
CACACGGTAACATGCGCGTGTCTTTCAAAGCAGAATTAATAAAAATATATTTTTTTCAGGCGCCGTATTTAACTGTAATCATTAATAATATGCCAGTCGTGTTCTGGCTACGCATGCAGCAGCGCTGACTAATGACGCTAACCAATCAGAAGAGTCGTTTGATACCACGTGACCAGCGTATCAGGCTGCTGCGTCACACGCCATCACGGCTTGCGTCTGTCAGAGCACGTTTGATCGCGGGGTATATATATATATATATATATATTTACAACTTCCTGTGATTATGCAAAATATCCCATAAACCTGTAAACCTTCAGCAAATGTGAATGGTCCTGCTTCTGTTTGTGAGCATGCAATAATAACCATTCAAACTATTTGGGCACACAATGGAGCTATAGAGTAAAAGAGGTGCCATTATTCTCCTCATCCGTCAAAAACAGAAGCCTTTCCACTTGTGTTTTAATGCTGGGCTTTGCTTGTTTAGCTTATGTTATAAGTGGTTACATTTTGATAAATAAAAAGATGCAATTAAACCAGACACGTTATAACCTCAATATTCTAGATTTAACTACATGCATTGAAAAGTGTTCTGTGGCAGACGTTTGGTGATCTTGCGTCAGTAACTGGAGTGTTTGTATGTTTTGTGAAGCTTGTTCATGAGTGTCTTGTTTGTCCTGTTCATCTGGTTTGATGGTTGAGTTTCTAGTTAGTCCTGATCTGTTAAACTGCTTCATCTCAACAGCACATACTCCCACCTGACGCATGCACACGTGTTTAACTGACTCCCTAAACTTTCCCAGGACTGCTGACACTCACTACAGAAAGAGCCATTATTCATAAGTCGTGTGTGGATTCAATTAGATGCACCACAGCAAGATAGAATACACTAATAAATAAAAGGGCAGTGCATCTGAGTCTTCAATGCACAACATGTGAGATTAACAACATTAATCATAAACAGTGGCATTGACTGAATGCACACAGAGAAAATCATACGTTTCTTTCACAGCACACTGAAGTCGGAGTAACATCTGGAGATGCCCAGCTGTTAATGAGCTTTGAATGCAATAACACAGTCATCGATCCTGAAGCGCTGAACCAGAAGAGGCTTTTCAGTCATAGTTTAGTCAGATAACACCGAGCCGTCTCGTAAACGTGGAGGACTTGCCAAAAAGTATAGTAGTTTATTTTATTAAGTATACTGAAGTACATTTCAAGTATATGTGTAAGTATACTGTATGTGTAAGTATACAGATATCAGTGTACTAGTAGTATTCTTGTAAGTGTACTATTGCAATACTCCTTGTGACTAAATTGGCCCACTTTCTAGTATATAAACGTATACTTTTAAGTATAACAGTAGTACACTTTGAGTACACAACGAGTTTACATCAATATTGTAGCTTGTACTGTAACTATACTATAGTTAGTTTACTAATTAAATACTTGTAGTAGCATCTTTAGTACACTTTGAAGTATAGTCTCAGTAAACTAGTTTAGTAGTTTTATACTGCAAGTATACTCGTACGTTTTCTTTAAGTATACTACTATGTCCCTATTTAGGTATTATTTTGTTACATGAATATCTGAACATACAAAACATCGAAAGCAAGAACAGGGTATCTGCTTGTAAACAAAAACATGTTATTCTAGCTTCATGCATTCTTTTTATAAACATGAATGTATTTTTGTTTCATTAAAAAAAAATAAAGAAATAAACAACATTTTGAACAAAAAGCTGAAAAAGACTATGAATTGGATTCAGAATGATGATAAACCCCCCAAAGCTCGAGTCATTATCACCTCTTCATTGGTGGACATTTTATTCCATAACGTTGCACAGTTTTGATGCTGTTTTATGTCTGATGATCGTGTGAGATTACACGTGGAAGCGTCTGTTGTTTCGGTTTCTTCTTCACTTGTGTTTGTTTGGATATTCTGTACAGAAGATGTGTACTAGCGCCCCCTACAGTATAACAATGAAAACACGGATTATAGGAGCACAAGTATACTGTAGCTCAAATATATTTAGACCTTTTCTAAGCATAAGTCAAGTATACTTAAATGTCATGTTAAGTATTCTTCTGAGAAGTACGTAAAAAGTAGACTAAAATGATACTTTCCTGTTTTTGGTTTAAAAGAAGAAAACTAATAGCACACTTGAATAAACTTTACTTTTGTAAGGGTTGTTGCAGCTAGTTTTCAGTATAATTCACTCATGAACGCAGTGGTGGCTCTGAAACCAGTTAATATCTGTTCCAGTTCAAATTAACAGCTAGTGTAATATTATAACTTATTGAACAGTAAATAACTCGTCACTGTTAGCACATTCATTGCTCATAGGACA
>NW_015512592.1:7666-8457 GCF_001515645.1 Sinocyclocheilus grahami | reverse complement strand
TTTTTTTTTCCTTTTGCAGTACGAGATGGAAAGAAAGAGAGAGTCTTTTACACTTTCGGCACAATTTCCTCTCTATTTCCTCCCTGTAGACCAGCGTCTGCAAAATGTGCAGAGTAGGAGTTTTGCGCTGTGAGAGCTGCCAACAACCGAGAGAAAAGACAAAGACTGATACAAAGAGAACGAGAAGGACCAACATATGAGAGGGAAAGAGATGCGTGAAGAATCTTCCCTCTTTCTACTGCTGTCCAAAAACGAGTAAATGGACTTGCAGCAGCAAAACCTAATTTTTCTCTCTTTGACCGGTTTTCCTGGGGTTCCTGGAAGGCTCGGTCATTCCACTCGGCGGAACATGAGCCACACACAGACCCACATATGCATGCTGTCCTAGACCCGCCTGTGTGCGGGTAATAATCCGAGAGCAGCCCGTTCTGACCGCTGCCAGTCTGAATGTAAAGAGGTGAAACTGACCGCAGAGCAGCACACATACCTGCAGAGATCTGCCCAGAGTTATATATATATGTATTTAAGGTCACGCTAATTTACAGTCTGGAAGGATCGCTGGATTGTCATAAATCTGTGGCGGGACTGCGTGGAGGGATATGTGCTATAAAAGACGTTTTAAGAAATGAATTATGAAAGAAGAAGTGACATGATTGTTATAGACTTGACAGGCAGGGTTTATAATCAGGTCATACAATATGAGATTTACTTTAAAAATGTACTGCATAATAGATCATTACAGTGCATACAAGAGATGCTAAAGGGATTAACACAGATTTCAGAAGATGTTT
>NW_015512592.1:4411-5945 GCF_001515645.1 Sinocyclocheilus grahami | reverse complement strand
GCGGCAACCAACTTTAACCCAATGCGAAATATGCAAACGAAAATGTTCACCTGCAGAAATCAACACAACAGTGGTAAATGTGACCTTTACATAGTATAGTTATAAATGCATATGGACTGTTCTACTGAATTCTCAGAATATGAGATATTGCATGCATACCGTAGATCCTGCAGGTGAAGTAATCTCACCATTAAGTTCTCAGAAGCATGCCACATTCTTACAGAAGAGCGATAAGGAGAGGGTGTGGTGGGTTCCCTTGGGTGCTTCTGTGTCATAGTAGATGGATGAGCCTATTTTTCCCTATATGTGTCTGCTCATCAGTCAGGAAGGAAGAGTGCAACTCTTGCTCCACATCCTGACACACCGAGACACATCCTGGCACACGGACATCAGGAATGTATGTCAAATATTAAGCTGCAGAGTGTGAGCGTTAGTCTTCATGTCTAATAATCACACTGAACACATGTAGCATGTGCTCCTGGATCAACATCTTGTGCTGGTCCTGGAACAAGATTCCTGTCAAACAATAATAGCCCTAACCTAGTGCTTCTCAAGCATCTCCAGCACTGCATATTTCAGAGATCTCCTTTATCGGACACACCCAATCGAGATCTCACAGTCTCTCATAATGAACTAGTGAATTCAGTCAGGTGTGTTAGATGAGGGAGACAAATTGTGCAATGGTGTAATGGCAGCTTGAGTGTTATTCTGAATAAGTGTACCTCTCACAGTCTTACCACATTGTTCCTGGAAATTAATGCAGTGGCAAGCGCGCCCCAGTCAATTGTAAGTAAATAATGGCTTGCCCCATGTGATGTTTTTAGCCATCAGGCAAACCGAAGTTTGTTCATGATGGTTCAGACAGCACTAGGGTGAAAACAAAAAGCAGCCGCAAATGTATTCTCAGCTTAGATTGAATATCTAGACCAGTCATGAAACTTTAGATGGCGCAGACTGATCAGTCCTTTACATGCAATCTGCTGACAATCACATCATTTACTACATGGCACAGGCTGATTGGTCTCTGCTGATTATGTTATTGCTTGTTCAACATTTACACAGTCTGGTTCAGTGTTCACTGTAAGTTGGTCCTGCGGTGCACTAGTTCCTCCGAAACCCTCCACCTCCCCCAGCACCACCTGTCTATTTAAACCTATTCATGCAGCAGCAGCGTATCTTACATGACAGTTAAACATGTACAAATGTAAAAGACAGTTAAAACAGTTAAAAATGTAAAAATACAAGAGATGTCTATGCCTCAATTAGATGAGGACACTTAGATGTGTCATACATGCAGCATATTTTGAACATTCCATATTTATTTGCTTTATATTTTTACAGACTTGGGCTGTTTTTATACCCTAAATGGGCAACGTATATCCTGGGAGATACAACTCTCTGATATATTAATATATTGATTTATTAATATAAAATATTACAAAACTTCTTTTGAATATGTTTTACTTAAATCCAGATGATATAAAAAGTTACATGAAATTATTTTTTGCTGATCATTTTCCACTCTTGCCTGTTT
>NW_015512592.1:0-366 GCF_001515645.1 Sinocyclocheilus grahami | reverse complement strand
ATATATATATCCATTTCACTTAAAGAAGTTATTTCTACCTGATTAAACTGATACAAATGAATGCAATTCGGCAGATTTAACAATATTAAATACTATTTTTGGCTTGCATAAAATCAGTTAAATTAGATGTTACCACTTTTAGGTGACCTTTTTTTCAGTGTTGAACTTATTGCCTTTACAGATCATCTCCTACTTTCACCTAATATTAGTTACATACATGTATGTAGAGATGGACTGAACTCTTGTCTGTAGATGTGTGAGAATGGAAGTGTTATTGAGGTGTGGTCGACTCAGTTTATGTTGGACTGTGTGCTACAAAGCGCTCAGATGATGCTGAATGGAGCTGCTCGTGACCTTATATTGAAA
>NW_015512591.1:7073-8459 GCF_001515645.1 Sinocyclocheilus grahami | reverse complement strand
GGCACCAGCCATGCATAGAGGAACACAGTGACGGCTGCAATCGAGGCTAAAACGAAAAAATCTTCATTTAGTATATTCATAAGGGATTGACATAAACTGTCTGCTACATATTCGTTTTAATAAAAATAAAAAAAGACTCAAATTTTGAATCTATGAGTTGTGGGTTTAATCAGTGGTTGACCTTTAGATTTACTGATACTCAAATCTGACTGGATGTTTATATAATAATATTGAGTTAATTTCGTTTATTTATATAACTAAAACAAATACATAACAAAAAAAGTTGTGTTCTTTTATATTTGTAAAGTATAATATTAGGTCCAATTACTCTTAAAGTACCAAAGAAATCATTCTCCACAAATGTCCATGCCTACTGCAGTCTCACCTCTGTTGAATTGAGGTCTGTAGTGATACCCTGGGTCTCCCATATTGATCAGAAATGTGTAGAGGTCTCCACTGATGGCCAATGAGAACACTAGAGTCACACAGATCCAGAAAGGACCTGACAAGAGGAAGGAAAACAAAAACTAAAATGTTTGACAGTTTCATGATAATCCACATTCATTCAAATATAAAGAAATCGTTTGGCTGTGTTGTTAAGAAGTGCTCTGCAAGATTAAATAATATCTACATTACCATAGAGATCAGGGTTATTTCGAATGTGGTGTTTGACAAAATTCCGTCCTGGCAAAGGTATGACTGAGCCCATTATCCTATCCAGCACCTAAAATAATAAAGATAACAGTATTTACAATTATTAAGGCACTAGAGTTGTTTATGCTTTGATTTGAATGTGGTAGTTAGTAGTAGGTAAATGACCAAGCAACCAGGATCTCCCTTTAAAATATTAGCAATTAGTTCAAATTTACCATGATATGAGATAAAGCCTAAATGTGAAATTTTATATTACTATTAGTATTATGTCAATCTTGTCAAAAATACTGGTTAACCTGCTTTTTTTCCCTTGATGTTTTGTGACTTTTTTTCTCATTTAGAGTCATGAACATGTATGCAAAGTTTTTACTATGTTTACATAGTTTGCCGGTCAATCTGCACAAAAGCAATATTTGTTATTTTGTGTCTTTTTCTACTCCCTAAGGATATTTACATTTATGTATTTGGCAGATGCATTTATCTTAAGAAATTTACACTGAGTTGACAGCGTACATTTGTGTCACTTCCTGCATGGTAATTTCACTGGGAATCGAACCCGTAATCTTTGCATTGCAAGCGATGCTTCTACAGTTTGAGCATTAGGAATGCACACAGAATAAATGTGACCCTGGACCACAAAACCAGTCTTAAGTCACTTGGATATATGTTTAGCAATAGCCAAAAAAACACTGTATGGGTCAAAATGATCGATTTTCTTTTATGCCAAAAATC
>NW_015512591.1:3731-6482 GCF_001515645.1 Sinocyclocheilus grahami | reverse complement strand
TGGGGATAAGGCTTATTCTATGACCTCTAAACTAAGATGCACAAGAAATAAGCAGCTACTTGTGACCTTATTTGCCTGTTTGGTTTTGCAGCTCACCTCTGAACTCTCTTGCTGATTGTCTTCATCTTCTGACAGATCAACTCTGACATCTGAGGCGGCTGCTGCGCCGGGGCTGGAGATGCTGAGGGTTGAGGCTCCAGGATTTGAAGACAGCAGATCGGCGGCTTCCTCAAACTCTGGAAACGTGCAGAATGAAGATTAAAGCAGAAAGACAGAGAGACCAAACAAGATGGTGCATATAAGCACATAAACCTTACCCTGAAACGTTAATTCATGTGGACTAGCCATGACTGGAGATTACAGGATTCCTAGGGAGTTCTCATAAGAATACTATCTGCGCGGACAGAAGACAATAAACACAATATAACCACCAAAATCAGATTTAGACTAAGTTAATTCGCTCACCTGGCTGCAAGGTAATCCTGACTCCATCTGGCAACTCGAACAATCAAGCTTGCTTCGAGCAAGCAGGCACAAAAACAATTGTTTCGTCAGCCTGGATTGTATTTAGTAGTGCCTTTTTACTAACTGAGACTTAAAAAACCAATAGCCGATTCGACAGTAGCTAGAGATTTTACGATACCGCAGGGATTTATCGTTTTTGTCCCCATATTCCACGTCACCTGCAGGGTTCCAGTGCGTCGAAACACAATCACGTGACCGGAACAAAGCCGGAATTAAAACTGGAATGTTTTTACCTGTTTTACCTGTGTTTTTTTTATGTGTCGTTTCTATTATTTTTTTGTTGTTGTTTTAATTAGGCTGCTTTGCTAAAAAAAAAAACCGATTTCTCGACTGTCATCTTTTTTCATTCGACAGTCATATTTATTAATGCATGTATATGAAATTGTCAGAAGTGTTGTGAAATAAATTCATAGCGCATAAGGATATTTGCTTGTCAAATTCTAAATTCAGATCCAAATATTTGAGACAAATCATTCTAGACCTCTCTTTTTTGTTTAACATAAAAACTTTTAAAACATGATCTGTTTGCAATTCCTTTCCCGTTTTAGTGACATGGCTCATATTCATAAGAATGCATGGTGGATCCGAAAATACAATATTTTGTTTCCCCACCGGGCAAATAACATTACACGTACCGTGCTTTTCGCCATTTTGGCTCATCAGTTTCACCAGCCTCCGTTGCAACGTTGAGCCAGTATTGGAAACTGGCGGCTGGAAGCTCTTCCTGTGCTACATCCACCGTGTACTGTGAACTGTCACACTTCGTGAGTTCATTCGCTATTAACATGGCCGCCTCGTGGCTGCTGAAGAGATGGTGCTCCACAGCTGCAACAGAGACAACCAAGGGCACAAGGTGGCAAAGATTGATAAACAGTCGCGCAGGTAAGACTAAGCCACGGTTATAGTTTTTGCTTCTGACATAAGTATGAAGATACTGTTCGTATTACAATTAGGAGGTCCGTCAGAGTGCACAATTGAGTGCAGGCGTGTTAATTTTTTATCTACGAAAATACAGCTGTATTAGGTTGCTAACTAGTTTTCTAAATCTGTTGTAGTGGCATTAAAATATCATTTCGTATTGCTTTAGTATTTTCTTATTGCATTATCTTTCATACAATATGTGGTAATTCGAAAATTGTATTAGCTGAACGTTAATCTGCTATTTCTTCACTGTTTTCAGGTGTATGGTGCCGTAGTATTTTAAGCGATTATAAGGAGGCTTGTCGTGAGGCAGTGCTTGGGGCCCGGGAGCGACCCCTTAAAGCCTCCGTCTCCTTGGGGCTTCTGGGAGGAATGTACGCCTGCTATTATACCAACCCTGATGATGTCTCCTTTGAGACCAGCCTGCTAGAAACCTCCAACCGTCTGGCTCTGCTGTCTCCATGGATACGCAGTGGCACCTCAGATGGACACGTCCAGACCCTTGTGAAACTGCGAAACGAGGGCAGGCTGCGCTATGCCAGTCTGGGCATTGCATCTTTGACTTATTACACAGAGTACGACTCCGAGTCCAGCCTGTATGAGGCGTGTTGCTCGGCGATCTCTGTGCCCTGGGTAGAACTGCCAAAGCGTGTGCTGGATGTGGGCTTTACGGGCCGCTGGTGGGTGCTTGATCATAAAATGATGGATTTTGATATAAATGAGGAGGAGTTCAAACATCTTCAACCTGCTTTGGTGGCAACAGTCCCACCGTCACCCCAGATAACAGAAAGGAATGAAAGGCTGCATCAGGAATCATGGAAAGCCGTGGTGATGGAAGATGAGAGCGATGAATTAGATGGTATACAAAAAGCCATGGACACACCTGTTAAAGGAATAGAGAGCAACACAATAAACAAAGCACATACTTCTTGATCAGTGTGTTAGCTTTAATGCTGTATCTCGCATAAAGATGACCCTGAAGAAACATGCTTGCTAGAATCAGCTGTTGATAAGAAATGAAAAGTAAAGGACACATTAACGGGAATCATTATTATATTATGTTTATGGAAGTAAGCAATATAATAATGTAGACTTGTCATTTTTACTACAAAAAATTGTGCAAGTAAGTGTGATTGGTTGACTGCAAATGTATTAAATCAACTGCAGTGTATGCTGACCTTGTTTTATGCGACAGAATAGCACTACATAAACTGATCAAAAATATAACTTTTATACAAACTTAATAATACGACAATTTTTATACAATAATTCTCAATCTGTGAGAAAGAAAAGCAAGTTTTTTTT
>NW_015512591.1:1679-3351 GCF_001515645.1 Sinocyclocheilus grahami | reverse complement strand
CTGCCTTTCAAAAAGAGTTCATTTAAAATAGAGTTGAGTTAATTATGTCCATTAATCTCATTACCTTTGACCTTCTATTTCACTGGCCTACTTTGATTCATTTTCAGAGGAAATCCTTTTTTACATTGATCTCTTTACTCTTATTCCACTCTGGCTTGTCTTCCTCCATTAGTCTTTCGCTCGCTCCCCCATGCTGTCCTTTTTAAGATGGTTGGTATTGATTTGCTGGCTGACGGAGCTGCATTCGGCTCTTTTTTTCTGATTGGTATCTCAGCTCCTTGAGAGGATTGTTCATTCTGATCGTGCGGTTCTTCTGCAATAAAGCATGTGACCCGTTCATGTCAAAATATACCAGATCATATTCTCAGTAAAAGGCCAAATAATGAAAGTAAAGGATAGTATGCGCTTAATGATGAAAAGCACTTAAGATGCACTAATGAAAGTGTAGGAGCCCATTCGAAGACATTTTAATAACTTAATAGTGGCAGACTGCTGGGGCTTATCTGTGTGTAACTTAACCCCGCTACAGTCAATGTTGAAATAATAATGTCATTAGGGTGCATTTACAAACTGCCTAACAGAAATATTGCATGTCACTCGAGACATATATTAATGAGAGAAGACCTATGGCTTGCTTCAGGCAAAGGCTGAACCATCTGAAATCCTAATGATCCCCTTTTAACTTCTCTACTGTTATAAACTACTCTTACTGTTGTATATTGAAATGGTCACTTAGCATTATCACACCACTCTTATCCAATCACTAAAGATTTTCAGCCAGTAGGAGGATGTTGCTTTAGCCTCAGCAGCGGTATCTGATGTGCCTCGAACCTCATAATGTACTGAAGCACTCTGTCTGTCCATCAGGGTGTCCACAGGGACCCAGACATTGGCTGATTGCTAAAATGGAGGAGCTTTTCTAACAGTGTACCACTCTGTGCAAGACACTCCCAGCTCAGACACACCGCCGCTGCGTCCCAGTGCTTTTAAAGTGTTGTCCCTGGCCTGTCTTACTGCCTTCAAGCTCACTGATCTGAGATAACTAGGCAGTGGGAAGCAATGGAGTGGAAGCCCACCATGTTTTTCAGGTAGTGTCACTGCTGTCTTGTTTCCTTTTTACTTGCCTAAATGATGAGGGAGATGGGAAACTGGAACTCATTCATTTTTTAATTTGTTTCACCTTTATATTTCATAGCTCCTTGGGTCTCCATTGTCACAATTTTCCCATAACCCCATGAAACTAAAATAGCTAATAGAATCTTAAAGGCATAGTTCAGGGGAAAATGAAACGTCTGTAAGCATTTACTCACTCTCATATTGTTGTATGACTTTCTTTGTTTTTAAGACACACAAAAGGAGATATTCTGAAGAATGTTTTTGTTCATACAATGTCTAAAACTACGGAAGTCTTAAGAGGCCATGGATTATGATTATTTTTCTTGTTTTTTCGGGATCATGACTTAATTATCTCATGATCACAACATGACAAGTTGTTTTCTTGTGATCCCGTTCTCGTGATAACGAGAAAACAACTTTTGTAATGTCGTGATCACAAGAAAATGAGAAAGAAAAATAATCATAATCCATGGCCTCTTAAGACTTCCGTACTAAAACAGCACTGGACCCCATTGGAATTAAATATATACTGTATATATATATATATATATATATA
>NW_015512591.1:0-365 GCF_001515645.1 Sinocyclocheilus grahami | reverse complement strand
AGGGGGTCTGAATACTTTCCGTACCCACTGTATATATATAAAGGTTTCTGCTTGCTTTGTTAAAATGAGCTGAAGCAATAAACTTCTTGAATATTTGTAACAATCCACTTAAATTTGTCAAATTTAAGTTAAATAATTTTTGTTGACAATTAAATGGGCATCTGTAGTTCTCAGCATGTTTTGCATGGGACTGTGTTAAGAGAAATTGTTGAAATTGAAGTGTAATTTTATATTTTCAAGTGTTTAATGCTCAGTTATGATGGATATTTACAAGAGTTTCTATTGTTTTTTTAGTTTTGTTGTTCACTCAATTAGCAATAACTATATGCTAAGTAGTATGTACTATAGAAGCAAGTACTATATGC
>NW_015512590.1:7166-8480 GCF_001515645.1 Sinocyclocheilus grahami | reverse complement strand
AAAAAAAAAAAAAAACGTGATATGATATTTTTGCCATATCACCCACCCATAATGCAGGTATGTTTGTTTGTGGAGATAAAGAGACACACCTTTGTTATAGAGTTTGAGTCTCTGCTGGACTGAAGTAATAGCACCCAGCACTGACAGCCGGTTCACTCGACTCTTGATGTTTGACGCTGTACCGAACTCATCCGCCAACATCTTGGCCACTCTGGAGATCTGATCTTTAGGAGGAATGATGAGCGAGATCATGCTGGTCCCGTTACTGACAAAGAGAGAAACAAACACCAGCGTTATTCGTATACATTTATGCATTTGACAAGCACTTTTATCAAAGCGACTTACATTGCATTCAAAGTACACATTCTATCAGCACATCATTCCCTGGGAATCAAACCCATGAACATGACCATTGCTAGTGACATTATCTACTGGTTGAAATACAGAAACTGATATACAGCTCGACAAAACTATCAAACTGACTAATTACTGTCAATCAAACAAATGACAGAGAGAAAAATGTCCAAAATTAAGCTAGCATTTATACATGCTACCTATGAAGAATCCTTTTAAGGTAGCATCCTAACTCAAAAGGTGACTGATCTGGAACGCTACATAGTCAGCAACAGTTTTAATATGCATAGCTACACATATCACACAGAAATACCAGTATTGCTTTTTAATCAATACTTTTCTGTATTAAGTGCTTTATAACTTCGATAGTGTAGACAATTTTTACTGCTAGTAAATTTCACAAATAAGAAAGAATTGACAAGTATCATAAACATACAATATTTAAGTACAAATGAAAAGTAAACATTACATTTTACTTCTGTAATGTGACATTTCCCAGGGTGAAACAATTTTCAATGAGATAAAAGGACATGAACTGACCAGATCTTTCAAAATCTTTCATTATTTGCCATTACTTGAGTTTTACTACTTTTCTGTATTAACAAGCCGGGGAACAAAATGGTGAAGAAATCATTTTCATTCAGAAATTGGTAGTAAATTTCACAAATAATTGGGTCAAGACAAGACGTCCCATTTTGGTGTCTGTCTGCATCAAATTAAATTTACAAAAGTGATTTTATACACAAAGAAAGCATATCAAATGCTAGTAAAGTGTCGACTTTAATGTTTCAAATAACTTTTGTGATATGGTAAAATGTGGGTGAAATAATGTTTCAGCGTCATTCAGCCACTAGGCAAAACCTACTGATTTGAAAGATAGTGGCAAAGATTGGAAAAGATTTTAAATGACAACTGATTAGTATTTTAGGGTTGCACTTTGATCCTTAAATAGAGATTTTT
>NW_015512590.1:5398-7156 GCF_001515645.1 Sinocyclocheilus grahami | reverse complement strand
AGTCATTATTTTTTGTAAAATAAAAATTTTGTTTTGGTGCTTTTTGTCCTTGACCCAAGTACAAAGAATCAGCAAGTAACATATTGAATTACAGGGTGAAACTGTTAAGTAAAAAGACTGAAATGGTATTTTCTTTTATAATATACTCCAATAATCTTTGTTTAATTTACAACTTTGAAAAATCAGTTCGTTCGCCATCTTGGATAGATTTTTCCATCACAGTGCATTCTGGGATTGCCTTCTCTATATGTTATGGATCAACTATCACACGTATGATCCCTTATAATGGTGCCTAGCTCACCAGGTAGCTCACTAGTTATTGGAACAGAGTCAGAGAGTCACATAGAGGTCAAAGGCCTCAGTATTGTCAGCGGATGAAAGTGGCATTTCTAGAGTTCTCTTACACAAACCTCTGCTAAAACAGAGTCTGACTTCAAACGCTGGGTTTACACCATCCACACTGAGCTGTAAGGAGTTAACAGGGTCACGCTGGTGCCAAAACACAGAGACAGACCAACACGCTCTGGTTTATTTACACACACACACACGTGGCATGAAGGTCAGCGGCATGCAAGCATGAAAACAAAGAGTTTCAGTTTCTGATGAGGGATTCGACTCGACTTTATGTGTATGTGAGCATTAATTATTCTTATCATGTGCACACACACAGAAGTTACCCTTGAATGAAGGTCTGTTTTGTTGTGACGCTCAACATAACTTGTCATAACCTGTCAGAATGAAAGCACAAATGTCATGCCGATGACGCATTTAAACACTCTGTAACACACACAGTGGTTCTTCTTCAAACAGACCCATGTACACAAGCTTTACGGATCCACAATCTCCATCCAGCAAAGCATTTCCTTCCTCTGCATATGTGCATATCATCCTTCAGCTCTTCTGCTTAACATATGAATTACATGATATAAATTTAATTTTAAAAAATTTAATTTTTATAAATGTGTCATTCTTGAGATGTAGGACAAAACAGGTCCAGCAAGGGTAACTGCTATTAGCTTTAAAAATATATATATTTTAAATTTTAAATGTCATGAGGGATTAATAATAGAATGTATTTAACACAATTATCACCTTCAATTTAATTTTCAAATCTGTGTTTCTTAATGTCCTCTCACTACGTCTAAAACAGTGTCCACAGAGAAGGGTTCAATCATTCATATGCAATAAAATGGATAAAAAAAAAAAATTAATGATGAAAAAGAGCTTGTTTTATCAAAAGCAACACTTAATATCTCCTATCAAAGCAAGGTTGTTTTTTAATGACACATGCATGTTTCATAAGATTTTAAAGTTGCGTCCCCACTTTCTGTCAACACCGTCAGACACTCAATAAAATGTAATAAAATCAGGGAATATCAGGGGCTGCTGTCACTCTAAAAGACCCCCTCGCCACATTCCTCCTCTGCAGAGTACATCAGTGTCAGACAGGCTCTGCTAAGTTTTAGTTTTAGAATATTTTAAATCCTAATGTTAATATTTCCTGTGTCACAGCCATGATATGTCAACACCATCTTCCAATTTCTGAGGAATTTGAAATATTTAGATAATTTTATTCTCCTGAAGCAGGTTCCATTAGCATCTAGCAGTAACAGAAAAAAATAAAATAGCTACTTCATGAACTCCATTGGTTTTGTGAAAGAAATGCCAAATGTGTCAACACCGTCAGATGTCACCACCATAAGATTGTGTGTTCCAATTAGAGGTCGACCGATATATCGGTCGGCCGATATATCGGGC
>NW_015512590.1:4556-5388 GCF_001515645.1 Sinocyclocheilus grahami | reverse complement strand
ATCGGGCGAGTACTGGAAAAAGTGGTATCGGTGCATCCCTATCAAGTTGTTTTAAATCTGAATGAGTTTCTTTCTTCTGTTGGACATAAAAAGTTATTTTGAAGAATGTGGGAAACTAAACAGTTGCTGGTCCCCAGTGACTTTATTTTCCTACTATTAAAGTCAGTAAGGACCAGCAACTGTTTGGTTACCCACATTGTTTAAAATATCTTCATTTGTGTTCAGCACGTAAGAATACATAAAAATTAATACATGTTTGATACAACATAATTATTGGGTGAACTATCCCTTTAATGACAAGCGGCAGCATGTTTAGTACTGTCTAGAGGTCGACCGATATATCGGTCGGCCGATATATCGGGCCGATATTTGTCTTTTTTAATATATCGGCATCGGCCGATATCCGTGTTTAGTAGCGCCGATTTAAAGTCAGGCACGTCCGCGGGCAGCCCCGTGTTATTGGTGCGGTGGAAAATGCTGCTGCCGCATGTGAAGGACCCCAAGCCAAAACTTTTGGAAGATTCAACAACAGTCCTGGGAGATAAAAGCAAGGCTTAAATTCTGATATTTCAAAGTCCTATGGCCATATATTTACTATATATTACTAGTAAACTATGAAGTGTTGCTTCACTTAGTGAAAGAAAAAACGAATAGCATAGAACGGTCGGGAACTGGCATAATGCTACAGCTGGTTAAAGGTTCACTTACTTGCAGTTAACTTTAAGGACTGTTGTCGAAAACTATCAGCAGCTTGCTTGCTAACATATTAGCCCCAATGTTATAAGTTCTGTTTTATTTTTCCTGTATCGGAGTCGGAGAATTTCACTCTGTG
>NW_015512590.1:3696-4546 GCF_001515645.1 Sinocyclocheilus grahami | reverse complement strand
AGGTGGCAGCACTCACAAACACTGCAGCGTGATCGAGGGCTACGTTACTCCACCCCGCTCACAGACAGCACCGTGCTCGGAGACACAGAGATGCCCTGGAGCAGCCCAGAACGGTGAATAACATTTGTTCGGAAGCATGGTTTGATGCAGACAACAGCCGGGTTTCCATCCAACTTATTTGCATATTGCATTAATGAAAAAAAGCTGAAGAACATGCGCTTCTGCGTGTGTTTCCATCAACTGTGTTATGCGAATAAAAGTGACGTGTTCCGACCAATATATACGTCGCACAGTTATTATCCTCATTAAACCTGTCTAACGTTAACCGTCAAGAATGTCAGAAATCACTAAGGGTTTAGCACTGTTATTTATTTTTATTTTTTGTAATTACTAGATTATGGTAATTTGGTTTGTAACTTGTAAGCAATCTGTTAACAACAAAAACAACACACACAATCCTCTACATTGCGAGTAAATCACTCGCATATGCAACTAAATCTTCACTCTGGGCGACTAAATGGTGTCTAATATTAGCCAATTGCTTATAAATTCTCAGATTATACTCGCCACTGTGTGAGTTGGAGGCTAAGTAGAAGTTTAGCTCAGATATATTTTCACTCGCCGAACACACTCTGACTGAGCACTTCAGAGTTTCACTCTCCGCCAAGCGATCTGTGCCGTTTTTCGGTTCATCTAAATGGATGTGCAACGCACAACGTACCGTAAACTCTAGTGTGAAGGCGCACGACTCGCCGTCGCTTTGTCTCTCACACACACGCAGCGAGAGAGAATTGACGCGCTACCTATGCGCGCTACATGTAAACGATATTTGTTATATTTTGCTGTCAAA
>NW_015512590.1:2414-3142 GCF_001515645.1 Sinocyclocheilus grahami | reverse complement strand
TTGGTAAGTTTATTGATTTGTTTGGTTAACTTTGGATAAATATTTTATTTTAATACCGTGCAGTGCACAAAATTAAGATTCGAGAGATGGTTCAAGTCAGTGTTCAATAAATGATGATGTTAAGTTTAGAAATGTTGTGCATCCACTTATTATTAGTGTGACATTTTAGCATGCAAATGAAGGGGAAAACTTCAAGATATCGGCCCTAAAAATCGGCAGCACATATCGGCCATCGGCTGACCCTGACCTCTAAACATCGGCATCGGCATCGGTTATAGAAAAACCCATATCGGTCGATCTCTAGTACTGTCCCTTTAAGAGCTGCACGCATCCATTTCTCTCTCAACTATTTACTTTCACTTTAGATAATTTATTATTGTATTGTAGCCCTTTATTGTCACCGGTCACAGTTTAGATATTTAGATATAATTAACTCTGTTTATATGTAAATTGTGTATGTTTTTGACAGTATTAGCGCAATCAGACGATAACTAAGTAATCAGGTGCTGTTTGACCGGCCCGTACGGACGCTTCGGGTGTACGCGCTCTGAATAAGCACATGTTAGAACAGCACGCGAATAAAACGTTTAACCGGCAAGGCTTTAAAGCATGCGGAAATAATGTACTTTTGTGATTGCGAATAAGTCTCGTGAGTGTAACTTTACCGAATCAACATTTGATGTGTGTGGTGAAATGTGAATAGGTTATTGTGATAGGCTGTTCTGTGT
>NW_015512590.1:0-1101 GCF_001515645.1 Sinocyclocheilus grahami | reverse complement strand
CACACAGAAACGCACACAGAAACACACACGCACACACACTCACCCTCTCGCCGCTTCCAAACTCTTGATGAGTTTCTTGATCTTCCAGATCTCCACGTTTCTGTCCGCCGCGCTCGGATCATCTGCCATCTTCAGTCCTGCAACAGCGGAAAGAAACTGTGGTTAAAACCGGGACCGACCTGACCCGAGTGCGCGTGCGTGCGTGTGTCCAAACTAGCGCCTGTGATCGGTGACTTGACGCCCCTCTTCGCTCCCCAAGGCCGCACTAACAAAAAGTACCATGGTATTACCCTCATTTCTGACACGTCACATTACCCCGGAGGTGTTATTGTATTCTTTGAAGTACCGTACAAATAGTATGGTACATGTCGAAAAACACTAACAATATACTCTAGTTCCTCTTCAAAACCCCATATAAACCTGTGCGTAACACATTTGTTCATTATAAATACCTGACTGTCTCTCTCCGGTCCGCCGGTTTCGGTCTGTCGGTCTCTTCCACCCGGTTCCTGCGGATACACGCGGGAGGAGGAGCTTCAGCGCGCTCTCACTTCCTAGTTACCTGCCTAGCAACCATCGGGCGCCACGTGAGTCCAGCGTGTTGTTCGACTGAACCGCATTCAAATCTCAGGATTCATTTAATGGGAACATCAAATATTTCAAATATCAATAATATACTGACAATTCGTCAGCAGCAGGGTTGAATAAAGGAATCACACCTGAATAATGATGCAAAGAAACTTTAATAGAATTGACAAAAATACAGTAGACAACATCCGGGCCCCGCCTACGTTATATTTGCTTTGCATTCTAGCCGCTTATTCCTACAGTAGAAACCATAGATATGTAGATATTTATAAAGATCTATGGTAGAAACAGCGTCAATGCGTCGTTTTGATTGGCTAAGAGTTGCGTCGGAAGCGGAAATAAGCATAATTTAACCCTGAAGGGGTGCATGGGAAATGTATTTTTATGTTGTTCAATATAAATTGTAGCTCTAAATATCATGATACATAGCTATTGTATTTAATTTAAGGTACTTAAAAAAACCGCTATTATCTAAATACGTGTCCAATAATAATAATAATAATAATAATAATA
>NW_015512589.1:6148-6865 GCF_001515645.1 Sinocyclocheilus grahami | reverse complement strand
CTGTGCTTTATGCTGGACAGTATTTATTTATCCTCAGTTGTTCAATCAAATATGGTTAAAATGATAATTAAACCTTGGGGAATTTTATCATGATTTATCGTCAAACCAGTAATCATTCCATCCCTAAGTCAAACGTGTAGCCTGTCAAAGTATACTCCATTTAATGTTGTGCGCAAACGCGGTCGGTCGACACATGCGTTCTAGAAAGCTTCATCCATGTCCAGTGTCTGCTCTATTTTTCCCCATAAGTTATGACCGATAACACATATTTTTGAACTCTTTTAAATCAAAGCTAGGCTATCCCATACCCTCTCACTCACAAGCACTTGTCATTGTGAGTGTCTGTTGTTGTTGCAGTCTTTGCTATTTTGTTGTTGTGGTTCTGTCTCTTTAGTTTCGTTTTCTACTGTGAAACAGTGACCCGGGTCACCTTGTGGAACATCTGATTACTGCAAAACAAATTCAATGTGCATGTTACAAAAATCGGGTGGTGCGCGTACTATTCTGATGACAAAATTTGCATCACTCGCACTGTGTGATGTCCCTCATATTCGACAGTACTTTTGGCTTAATACTGACACACTGAATGTGTGTGTGAATGATGCAGATCTTCATTAATGTGTGTTTTGTGTGTTTATAGTGTGGATCATGGAGGAGAGATCAGGATGACAGCGGGACCACGAAAGTGTAGGTCTACAAACACACACACACAC
The DNA here is from genome assembly GCF_001515645.1 of Sinocyclocheilus grahami. NCBI lineage: Eukaryota > Metazoa > Chordata > Actinopteri > Cypriniformes > Cyprinidae > Sinocyclocheilus > Sinocyclocheilus grahami. The sequence continues at coordinate 6,152 of NW_015512589.1, read as the reverse complement.
ACAC
>NW_015512589.1:4332-4630 GCF_001515645.1 Sinocyclocheilus grahami | reverse complement strand
AACAATAATAAATTGATACTTCTTAAACATGTCAAAATTCAATATACAACTTTCAAATTTGCATGAAAGAAATGTCATAAAACATTGTATTTAGTATTATTTTGAATTCCAAAACAAATTGGACATGAAACTAAATAATATTAAATTACTTGAAACATATATTACCATGCTTAACTTTTTCACCACTTCATGAACAGTCCAACATGTCCAAACAACAAGGCCCCAAGTGAGTCCACTAAGTGAAAATAGCATGTTTTCTTAGCGATAGATGCTATTTACACTAAGTGCAAATAGCTAT
>NW_015512589.1:0-462 GCF_001515645.1 Sinocyclocheilus grahami | reverse complement strand
AACTATATAAATGGGTATGTGCATAATATGATAGAAAATCATCTGTGCAATATATACGTTTTTCCTATATGTCTCATCTGTCTGTTAGCATCAAGTTCAGCTCTGGGGAGATTAAGAAGTAGCTGTTCAGCCAATTTAAATATATATATACACTTACTGAACTGAACTTAATCAACACTGAACTGACTTGAGCTCTAGAATCACACTATTGGCTTGTTAGAGCTGCTTTACAGCACAATCTCAATCTGTGACTGCTTTGAAACAATCTGTATTGTATAAAGTGTTATAGAAATAAAGATGACTTGACTTGTATGCATGATAACCCAACTTTAGTGTTGTGCTTTAGGCCTGACAGGGTTTTTCACAGAGTTTTGTTTCGGGCTCCAGAGGTCTAGGAACAGCACTGCTAGTGAGATCACAATCACTAGTCGCTGTTCAACAGCTTTCACTATTAGTGAGGAC
>NW_015512588.1:7556-8464 GCF_001515645.1 Sinocyclocheilus grahami | reverse complement strand
ATTACATATTGTAAAAAGGGGCATAATATGTCTCCTTTAAATGTGAGTACTACTTTTAATATAATATCCAGTTTTAATATGCCATTTGAAGCAATCCATGTTTGTGCAACTTTGCTATATTTCAGTACTTAGTGGTGTGCCGTGGGATTTTTTTTTTTACTGATCAAAATGTGAAACACTGTACTAGATTGTGTGTTACAAGGGATGCTGTAGCGGAGAGTGCCTTTTTCTTTTAATATTGCTTTTTACCCCTGTTTTTGTACAGCAAGGGAGGTGAGGGAAGTTTAGGGGAACGTAACATAGTAAAAACGATCATAATTTATGAACGCTGCTAATCACCCTGCTGGAAAAAAAACTAAAACATTAACCCACCCGAGGGTCGTTTGCTGATCTGGATTCCACTGATCAAGCAGGTCTCTTTTAATGGTTTAGAGGAGGTTTAGGACAATTGTCAGCTGGGAGATCAACTAAATTGTCTTAACACATCACCTGGTTTAATCAGTCTTGTTTGAGCAGAATGCTACCGTAGATGCAAACTCATCAGGTGTGAAAAGGGTGACAAAGATGTAATATTTAACATTGTTTTAAACTCTAGAGTTGTGCAGTAAGAGTTGCATTAAAGACATTTCTCATTTTTATTCATGGAGATCACATGGAAAATGAGCCGGATGATTTCTGCCACATGATGGAAAACAAACACTTTTAAAATGAAAATGACGTGATATTACCACTATAACCAAAAGAGCTCATCTGCCATTTTCACACCCTGATATTTGATATTGAACTTTGCTTCAAATTGTAAATGGATTGCATACAAAAAGTGAGCAAACTCCTGTTATAATCCATGAATGTAACTACACTAAGGCTGTGCAATTAATCGCATGCGATTGTCATGCGAATCTCGTCAG
>NW_015512588.1:6002-7398 GCF_001515645.1 Sinocyclocheilus grahami | reverse complement strand
TAGTTCACTGACAAGCTAGGCAATATCGCGTTCATAATTGCAGATTGAATCGCCTGCGATAATGAACGTGATATTGCCTAATTGTCAGAGAACTACCTATTTTGGATTCAAAATGGCAAATTTCACCAAAAGGTGACAAGTTTGCATCCCTGGAGATCCTCAGTGTTTTTGTAACTAAACAGCTTTGGTATACGTTATAATCACAAGAAAACTGGGCATTTTAACGTTTAAATGCCTTTCCAATGTGATAGGAGATCTGAAAAGGGAGAAAAAAAAGTTTGGTAAAAGGTGGATTCGAACTCGGGTCGATCGCGTCAAAAAATCTACATTACGCGCTTTACCATCTACACCACTGGAACTGACCATTGTCGGACATCTTTTATTGTGTTGACCATCCTTATCACACGTTTGTGGGAGGAGCTAGTGTAAATAGACACTCCGTAAAAAAACGTTAACGTAAACGTTCAAATAATGTTATACTTTGGGTGAAACTAAAGTTGTAAGAAACATGCCGAAACAATGTTCCCACCACTACAATTTTATAACCTAAAATGTTGCCTGGTAGTTAACGATTCTGATTTGATGTGGACTTTGTGCGTTTTCACACCGGCTGACTCTCGTTCTGTGTTTTAGCTCTGTGAAATGCCTCGGCTGGGTTCAGTGTTGGTTTGCGTGAGAGCGTTCGGAGAGACTCTGGCACTGGCGCACCTGACGGAGCCATGACTCCAGCTCATTTACCGCTCAGGTGAGGTTTGTTTTGACTCGGACCACCCTCATTATGTCATTTAGCCGTGGCGTATTGCTTTCTGCACTTACACTCTGTCACCCTGCGCTGGGAAGCCGGAGCCCAATTCACGCCCGGCATTTATCATTCCAGCCGCACCGTCAAACACGCAAGCCATTCCAGTTACATTTCCAAACAAGAGTGCGCTTTGTGCTGGAAATTTGATCTCGCATTTAAAAAAAATCTCGCATTTCAAGCGAACATTATAAATGATGTAGAACCAAAGCCGCCCAATCTAACGAGATGAACTAATGCTATCAGAAATGTCCCACTAAAGTCGTAATTATGACTTTCTCGCTCGCATCAGACACTGGGTTTATTTTTGCCTATTAAATCTCATCGGAGCCAAAAAGTATTGCAATATATTTAGATATTGGATTCATAATCTCCAACAGCTTTTGAATAAATCGTAACATCACATTCGTTTACAACCATATAAACATTCACCACGCAATCTAGTCAAATAAATGCTGTGTGAAATACATACACTATGTATTAAATGGTTGAGTTATGTAAATATACATGACTGTAACAGCAAGAGGAAGCAATGCAAATGTGGGAAAAATGAATAAAACTTAAGTTTGTGTCCCGATGAATCAAAAACTCGGTTTC
>NW_015512588.1:4282-5927 GCF_001515645.1 Sinocyclocheilus grahami | reverse complement strand
ATATTTTACATCTCCTAATCATGATTACACAAAGTACACCCAAATATGTGACTTCAGAAGCTGTTTATGACTAGAAAACTCTCGACTTCTGACTAGTTTCTCTTTCATGAGTCACTTTGGGGGAAAAGCGTCTGCTAAATGCATGATTGTAAATGTATTTGATCATTTCAAATGACATAAATGCTGCGCACTTGAATCTAAGATGTTCTTGGACTTTTTTTTTTGTCTTCTATTTCATAGATTTTGTTTCATAAATGCTAAAATTTTTCCAAAAATAATTTCTCAAGCATTTCCCCCAATCACGATCATAAAGAAGTTGTTTTAAAAGGCAAAAAAAGTTGCTTCCAAAAGGCACAGAATGCCAAAAATGACCCAAATATGTGACTTCAGAGGCTTTTTATATCCAATTTCTGACTAGTTCCTCTTTCACGAGTCACTTTGGGGGGAAAAGCATCTGCTAAATGCATGATTTTAAATGTATTTGATCATTTTGATGGCATAAATGCTGCGCACTTGAATGTAAGATGTTCTTGGACATTTTTCTTGTCTTCCATTTCATAGATTTTGTTTAATAAATCCTTGCATTTTGCCAAAAATAATTTCTCAAGCATCACGATTACAAAGAAGCTGTTTTGAAAAATGTTACGATGTCCAAAATGGACCCAAATATGTGACTTCAGAGGCTGTTTGTCAATTTCCAACTGGTTCCTCTTTCATAAATCGCATTGGAAAAAACCATAAGCTGAATGCATGACTGTCGGTGTATTTATGATCGTTTTGATGGCATAAATGCGGAGCACTTGTGAATGTAAGATGTTCTTGGACTATTTTTGTCTTCCATTTCATAGATTATTTCACAAATGCTTACATTTTTCAAGCATTTCTTCCAATTTTATTATTATTTTGAAAACCGTTTGTTTTTTTGTTGTTGTTTTTTTCCCGAATCACGATTACAAATTTGTTTTAAAAACTTTCAAAAGGCACAGAATACCAAAAATTACCCAAATATGTGACTTCAGAGGCTTTTTATATCCAATTTCTGACTGGTTCCTCTTTCATAAATCGCATTGGAAAAAACCATAAGCTAAATGCATGACTGTCGGTGTATTTATGATGGTTTTGATGGCATAAATGCAGAGCACTTGCCTGTAGGATGTTCTTGGGCAGGTTTGCTAAGTTCTCCTGTACGCTGATGCTGTACGGCGAGAGCTCAAACTCAGGCACGCAGTCGTTTACGTCCAAAAGCACGATGTTAACCATGGCGCGATCCACTCGAGGGCTGCTGCCGCGATCCGCCGCCTGCACCAGCAGAGAATACGCTGAGCGCGACTCACGGTCCAGCAGCTTCGCCACAGAAATCACGCCCGTCACCGAGTCGATCCGGAAGTCCGAGTTGGCGTTCCCGCCGGCGATGGAGAAGCGTATCTGGCCATTGGTTCCCTCGTCGGCGTCGCTGGCGAACACCTGCACGACATCTGCGCCGCTGAGCGTGTTCTCCTCGATCTCGATGTCGTAGATGTTCTGCGAGAAGCTAGGTGTGTTGTCGTTCACGTCCAGCACGATCATAGTGACCTCCATGCTGGAGGAAAGCGGCGGCTCACCTTTATCCGTGGCCACGATGGTCAGAGAGTAATTGGCCATCTCC
>NW_015512588.1:0-322 GCF_001515645.1 Sinocyclocheilus grahami | reverse complement strand
AAAAAAAATACAAATGAATATTAGTAATATAACTAACATTTAATGAATAACTAAAACTTAAATAAAATAAATGATTATTACTAAATAGTAATATTTAATTTAAACTAATAAAAATAGCAAAAGCACAACAAAATTAAACAAATTACTAAAAACGGTAGTAGTATATAAATAATACTAAAATAAATGATGTGCAAAATATATGTGGTTGTGTATAACGTCTCCAGGTTACGAATGTAACTATGGTTCCCCGAGGGAACGGGACACTGCGTCGGAAAATGCTTTGGGAACACCCCCAGCGTGACCATGCTCTGAATCACATATG
>NW_015512587.1:6490-8465 GCF_001515645.1 Sinocyclocheilus grahami | reverse complement strand
GATGCAGCCATCATTAAAATGGCACAGGAATACGGTGTGGAAACCCTGGTACGAAACACTCACACGCTCTACAATCCAGACAGGTGAGTGATGAACACACCTTGCACACATTCCTCATGGAAAACTGACACACATACACACACACTCATTCACTCACAGATGCAACCTTTTAAGGTTTAAGGTTTTGTAAAGAAATTCATTTAGTGCAATTATTTGCCTATAAAAATGTCTTAAATTAACTCAAGCATGTCAATATTTGACAGGTAGTGTATTAACTCAACTCAAGAGCTATCACACACCCGATGCACGCCAAAACAAAGATATATATATTACACTTACAGATGAATAATTTATTATTTTTATAGTTCTAAAATAATTATAATTTTAAATTTAATAATTTGTAATAGCTGCAAGTGTCTGTGTGTGTGTGTGTGTGTATATATATATATAATTACATTTTCAGATATTTTATATATGTATTGTTAATATAATAAGAAATAGTATTTACATGTATTAAAAATACATATTACATTTACAGTTGTATATTTTTCAGCTATTATAATAAATGTTTATGTATGTGTTCAGTATGTTTTCTTTTTTTTCTTTTTTTTGGCAAATGTATAGGAAAACTTTCTGACACTGATGCAATAAATAAAACTGATACAATCTACTAACTTAAAGTTCAAATTTAAAAAATAATAATTTGTATTAGGGACCATAAAAATGTTGTCAGTACAAATCTGAACTAACTGGGCCAGATGGGAAAACCTCCTTTTTAGTGCACATCATGGGGCAGCACTCCCTAATCATTGACTAGATTGCTCAGTAAACTTTGCCAGCACTTTTAGCATAATATGACCTTAAGATGAACTGTGTACTATCGTGACCCTGGCCTGCACTTGTGTTTGTGTAACTGCCATTCTCTCTCTCATGCCTTTCCTGAGAGTATTACCAAACAGGAGAGAATGACTCTCCCCTTCTCAGATCATCATGCAGATGCCACTACTCCTGACATGTAAAACAAGTGGCCTTTTGCGTAGGTTACATAAATGGGACGGATGTTGGTAATACGCTCAGATTCTACGTCTCATTCAGAAGGGAAGAGAATGAGCTTGCATGCATAAGCGTGTGTGAATGCATGTGCGGGTGTGCATATGACGTCTATCGCTGCCCTGGACGTTGTGAGACTCACTGCTGCCATCTGGAGGTGGGAAGCGGCCCTGTTGGTCACACTGTGAAACATGTGCTGTGGGTGGGAGGGTGAAATAGCTCAGCATGCAAGTCACCACCCCAAACATGTGCCAGCTGAGCACTGGGCTTTTTCTAACGAGCACGCAGATGCCCCCTGATTCCGCACCGTGCCGAGAAAACCGGCCAATGGCAGGGACGGATATCAACAGGAGTTGTATAAGATCAGGACTATAAATAAGGGACGGACTGTTAATGTGTTAAGGCTGTTGTTTCTCTCTTAGAGGAGCAGCTGAGACTATTAGCTCCTCTCTTTGAGTCTCTCCGAGCCAGATAGGCATATGTGCTTCCATTTGAAGAATGTGGGGAAATGTGTTCATATTGGACACACTGCCATGCAAACTTTCTGCTTGATCCAATATGACTTTACTTTTGTGACCTTGTTTCCTTAAGAATAAAATTTGACTTTTTGCAGTGCCACTTTAATAGAATGTTCTAGAAGTGGTGTGTCCAATAATCAAGCAAGTTTGTATTATATCACTCAGGGCAGCAAGTTGTTGTTGTTATTTTTCAGTAGTTCAGATTTTTCCCACCATATTTTATTTTGAATAATTTAATTAAATTATGTTTTTTTTTTTTTTAAAGAACTTTTAAAAGGTAGCTTTTTTTTATTTATTTATTTTTTTATAGGATTGCTTTTCAAGTCTTTTATGCTCCCAAAGTCTACATTTATAAAAAAAACTGCTATGTTGTGAGATTATTACAATTTCAAGTTTTCTGTTTGAAT
>NW_015512587.1:5364-6296 GCF_001515645.1 Sinocyclocheilus grahami | reverse complement strand
AGGACTTTTATAATGATAATGTTTAAAAGAACAGCGTTTATAATATGTTTATAATAATGTCCTTGCTCAAAAGTATTCTTTTCCACAAAAAAAAAAAACTTACTTTCCCCAAATTTACAGTAATATAACAGTAGTGTAATTTGCAACGGATGTTTTATCCACAAATGTAAAACCTACTGGGCCCGTGACAGCTTGTGTGATCAGCTGGATCAAATTCTTACCGAAAATTAACTCGGTGATGCCTTTGAAAATGATTTATCTACTCTAAAACAAGACAAAACCAAAATGGTTCAAAACAAAGACATTTCCCCTTCTAAGGTCTGTTAAAATTCAGCCTTGGAGAGAAAATAGCTGCTTTTAGGCAGTGAAATCTGAGACATGTTTTTTGCTTTTCCCTCAGGATCATAGAAATGAACAACCACAGCCCCCCTCTCACTTTCAAGAGATTTCAAGCCATTGTAAATCGACTCGAACTTCCCAGGAAACCATTGCCGACCATCACTCAAGAGCAGATGGCCAGGTGTCGGACGCAGATCTTGGACAATCATGATGAACGTTATGGCGTACCCTCTCTCGAGGAGCTGGGTTTTAAGACTCAGGGTGACAGCTCACATGTATGGAAGGGTGGTGAGACTGAAGCCCTGGAAAGATTAAATAAACACTTGGACAGAAAGGTGAGACATGGTGAACTTCATAAAGTTAAATAATTTAGAATAGGTTTTAATAATGACTGTTGTCTACTTAATTATTAACAAGAAATACAGTTATGTATTTTTAAATAAAATGTAGTTGTTGTTTTTTTTAACTCCAGTGTATTTCTAGAGCGTAATAATGAATGAATGGTTATATATATATATGTCAGAATAGTTATTTTTAATTTTTATTTCTTTTTCTTTTTTTAATATTTGATTGAATCATGTTATTTTGATGCA
>NW_015512587.1:3605-4297 GCF_001515645.1 Sinocyclocheilus grahami | reverse complement strand
AGCTGGATGTGGCTTTCCTGCAGTGCGTTCTTCCAGCAGTTCTTCCACTGTTACTGTCCCGTGGGCTTCGGCCGCAGGACGGATCCCAGTGGAGACTACATCAGGTACACAAACCAGCCCTGAACCACTCTTAAGCAAGTCATACATCACTGGCAGATGTTATATTTTAAGAGTTTTGCAGATTTGTGTTGCATAAAGGCTTATGTAAACCGTCACAGGTTCAGGCCTTTCCACTGTGCATAATCAAAAGAGCTGCTGTGACATTGTGAATAAAGAATATCAGAAGAATACCTTGGAAAATACTAACGAATACTAAGAAATTATTAAATTAGATTTTTTTAATACTGATAACATAATTTGTAATAAAATGTATATAATTAAATTAGGTAAGTGTTTATTTTGCCATTATTTGTGTCTGATATAAAACCGTCTTGTACATTCTCACATACAGGAGGTACATCCCGAAGTTAAAAGACTATCCTAACCGCTACATCTACGAGCCATGGAACGCTCCAGAATCGGTGCAGAAAGAGGCCAACTGCATTGTGGGTGTGGACTATCCTAAACCTATGATCAACCATGCCGAGAGCAGCCGGCTCAACATCGAACGAATGAAGCAGGTTTACCAGCAGCTGTCGCACTACAGAGGCCTTAGTGAGTAACACACAGTGGACCCATCAATGATGACATAA
>NW_015512587.1:1133-1978 GCF_001515645.1 Sinocyclocheilus grahami | reverse complement strand
TCTTTCTTAATTTGTTTGTTGAATCCCACAACGTATCCAGCAAGGAGCAAAATTAACCAGCCGACAGTGATGATGATGATGATATATATTTATATTTATATTCTGCTCTCTTCAGGTTGAGACTGCATCAGCGGTCCCATATCCAAGGAAGTCGGAGGAGTCCACCTGAACCATCAGACAGACAGAAACAGCAGGAGAAAAGTGGGAAATGGCGCCACCTTTCGCAGAAGAACAGAAACAGCACTAATAAAAAAATTACAGCTAAAGAATTAACGCTGCAGTTCCGTCAATGCGTGTGACAAATCCAGGACTTATTTGTCAAACATCCATAATGAAAAAAGCTGCATTTGTTCCAGTTTTGACCTGCTAAACTAAACATAATTGTAAGAAGATACAGATCTGTGTCAGATGTGTAGTTCTCTTGGCGTTACGATCTGACAGAGATCTAATGGATATTGCTGTCACTGTTGAAAGTTTAGGGTAACGAGCGATTCGCCGATATAAGTATTCATGAAATCTAGCCAAATTTTATGCAACCCAGGTTTGTTTGATTATAGAAATGATGAGGGAACATTTGAAGATACCAGGTGAATTGAGAATTGTAATTTTTGTATGAAGTCTGATGTAGTTGGACTCTATAATTGCTTGCAAGCTACAAGCAACTAGTTCGCACAAGCAATGAAGAATTTTACTTCTTCGGTTTCTGGTTCAGTAATGTATCCCTATAAATATACGCTTTGTGTATGTAACTCTGAATACAAACATTTCATTACCATTGGCTGCACTAAAGTTTTCTGAATTTAACCGTATCCAGTCCTCAGTTTATAATTCAATAAGCTTGATTT
>NW_015512587.1:0-883 GCF_001515645.1 Sinocyclocheilus grahami | reverse complement strand
TGGAACAGCTTTATTTATTTTTCGTCCCTTTTTCTTTTTTTGTATTGTATAAAAGAGTTTATTTTCATTAAAATGCTGATGGGATTGTTAAGCTGTTATGTTTGTAGGCAGTAATTTATTTAAGCCCTTTCACTGCATGCTTCTGTCAGCGACAAACAATGTTTCTGCAATATATTGCATCTACAATGTTTCAGTGTAGATTACAATACAACAATAAATTTCTTGAACCTATTTCAAAAAATTTGAGATTGTTTTTCTTTAACCTGAAAACTTTATCATGTTATTCAGACATGAATGAATTCTCATACAGCTTGCAGTAGAAAGGTGTGTTTTTACTTTTCTAAGTGATCAGACATAAGATTTTTGCCTGGTGGATGTTAGAACAGCTGGATGAATCCCATACCAATAGATCTACACTGAAGGAGGGACTGTAGCCATATCTAGCTATCGCATGATCAGGGTGTGGGCTCTTTTGACTTGATCACACAGAAATTCCTAGCAACTATTTAGCAATTCCATATCAACCATTCACAACACTCTAGCATGGTGATGGAAATTCCTGCACAGTCTGGTTTTAGTTTTGAGAAACACTGACTTCAGCCATCACTAGAGGACATCTAATGTTTGTTTTTAATAAATATATGAAAATGCTGAAGGGCTGCTCACTTGCATTAAGTGATTAAAATTGATCATATTTATGGTCATAGTCATAAATCTTATAAATCATGAATTTTATAAATGTTTCCAAATGTTCAGATGTCTCTTTTTATGACTGCCCAGTGCATATCTCGCATATATATACTGTTAAATGATTTAGTATTTTATTTCTACATTTTTTGCATTTTCTTTATTTTTATTTCTATTGCATTTATAATATATATAT
>NW_015512586.1:7693-8466 GCF_001515645.1 Sinocyclocheilus grahami | reverse complement strand
TATCTGCATTTGCAAAATTTATTTGAAGCATTTAAGCAGAAACCTTTAGCTCAAAATGCTTTTACAATCTCAAGGAACACTTCTGGTGGTGTAAATGGGGTCCATTTTGAATTCATGTTGACTTTAAAATAAAGCGCCACAAACCAAAGCTCCAAGCCTTCATAACTCAAGCTGATTAGACACACTCCTTCAAGCCGCGGTTGATCGGCATGTCCAGCGTGTGACAGCTCCAGTGATGCGGGCAGGTTCCTCCGTGCATCCTCTTTTGAGCTCTTGCGCTGAAGATATTCGTAGCTGAACGTTTCAGAAGTGAGTGTCTCTCCTCCAGGGAGTTTTACGTAACTCTGTCTTTCCAGCTACAGCTGCTGTTTTCCGCCTGTCTAATGGTCTCGACTCCACGTGAGATCCGACGGAGTTCCTTTCATAACACTCTGTTGATCTTCTGACACTCATAAATATGCATCATGGTGTAGCTTATAATATTATATATTTTTTGGTATTCTTTATGGAAAATAGATGTAATGCTTTATTAAACACAACATATTCTTTTAGCCTGTAGTGCATTTGTTCTCACAATTTGGAGACTTCACCTTGATTTTCCGCTTGAGTTTTGAGCGTGCATGATTTGATTTATTCCTGCATTATGATGCACTCTGGGTAAAAATAGATTGGCTCATTCGTTACACATAAGGAGGAGGATGGTGACCTGTCTGAAGGTTGTTTTTTTTTGCTGACCAAGGCTGCATTTATTTGATCAAAAATACAGTAAAAAC